>NW_026893735.1:0-300000 GCF_032452875.1 Bos javanicus | reverse complement strand
GATCATGCACTGATCACGTGACTGATCATGCACTGATCACGTGGCTATCATGCACTGATCACGTGGCTATCATGCACTGATCACGTGGCTGATCATACACGATCACGTGACTGATCATGCACTGATCACGTGGCTATCATGCACTGATCACGTGGCTGATCATGCACTGATCACGTAGCTATCATGCACTGATCACGTGACTGATCATGCACTGATCACGTGGCTGATCATGCACTGATCACGTGACTGATCATGCACTGATCACGTGGCTGATCATGCACTGATCACGCAGCTACATGCACTGATCACGTGACTGATCATGCACTGATCACGTGACTGATCATGCACTGATCACGTGGCTTATCATGCACTGATCATGTGACTGATCATGCACTGATCATGTTTGGTATCATACACTGATCATGTGCCTCTGGAGGCAATGAACAAAGAGCTGAGTAGGCACGAATCAGTCAGGCAATAATCATGGAACTCAGCTCTGAGAAATCATGCTGCTCAGCTGGCAATAATCAAGCAGCTGAGCAGGCAGGAATTATGCAGCACAGCTGGCAATTGTCAAGCAGATGACAGGCAGGAATCGTGCAGCTCAGCTGGCAATTGTCAAGCAGATGAGCAGACAGTAATCACGCAGCTCAGCAGGCCCTGATCACGTGACTGAGCATGCACTGTTCACGTGGCTGATCATACACTGATCACGTGACTGATCATGCACTGATCACGTGGCTATCATGCACTGATCACGTGGCTGATCATGCACTGATCACGTGACTGATCATGCACTGATCACGTGGCTATCATGCACTGATCACGTGGCTGATCATGCACTGATCACGGGACTGATCATGCACTGATCACGGGCTATCATGCACTGACACATGACTGATCATGCACTGATCACGTGCTGATCATGCACTGATCACGTGGCTATCATGCACTGATCACGTGGCTGATCATGCACTGATCACGTGACTGATCATGCACTGATCACGTGGCTGATCATGCACTGATCACGTGACTGATCATGCACTGATCACGTGACTGATCATGCACTGATCACGTGGCTATCATGCACTGATCACGTGGCTGATCATGCACTGATCACGTAGCTACCATGTACTGATCACGTGACTGATCATGCACTGATCACGTGGCTGATCATGCACTGATCACGTGACTGATCATGCACTGATCACGTGGCTGATCATGCACTGATCACGTGGCTATCATGCACTGATCACGTGGCTGATCATGCACTGATCACGCAGCTATCATGCACTGATCACGTGACTGATCATGCACTGATCACGTGACTGATCATGCACTGATCACGTGGCTTATCATGCACTGATCATGTGACTGATCATGTGCTGATCATGTTTGCTATCATACACTGATCATGTGCCTCTGGAGGCAATGAACAAAGAGCTGAGTAGGCACGAATCAGTCAGCAGGCAATAATCATGGAACTCAGCTGTGAGGAATCATGCTGCTCAGCTGGCAATAATCAAGCAGCTGAGCAGGCAGGAATTACGCAGCACAGCTGGCAATTGTCAAGCAGATGACAGGCAGGAATCGTGCAGCTCAGCTGGCAATTGTCAAGCAGATGAGCAGACAGTAATCACGCAGCTCAGCAGGCCCTGATCACGTGACTGAGCATGCACTGTTCACGTGGCTGATCATACACTGATCACGTGACTGATCATGCACTGATCACGTGGCTATCATGCACTGATCACGTGGCTGATCATGCACTGATCACGTAACTGTCATGCACTGATCACGTGGCTGATCATGCACTGATCACGTGGCTGATCATGCACTGATCACGTGACTGATCATGCACTGATCACGTGGCTATCATGCACTGATCACGTGGCTGATCATGCACTGATCACGTGACTGATCATGCACTGATCACGTGACTGATCATGCACTGATCACGTGACTGATCATGCACTGATCACGTGGCTATCATGCACTGATCACGTGGCTGATCATGCACTGATCACGTGACTGATCATGCACTGATCACTGGCTATCATGCACTGATCACGTGGCTATCATGCACTGATCACGTGGCTGATCATGCACTGATCACGTGACTGATCATGCACTGATCACGTCTGATCATGCACTGATCACGTGACTGATCATGCACTGATCACGTGGCTGATCATGCACTGATCACGTGACTGATCATGCACTGATCACGTGGCTATCATGCACTGATCACGTGGCTGATCATGCACTGATCACGTAGCTATCATGCACTGATCACGTGACTGATCATGCACTGATCACGTGGCTGATCATGCACTGATCACGTGACTGATCATGCACTGATCACGTGACTGATCATGCACTGATCACGTGACTGATCATGCACTGATCACGTGGCTATCATGCACTGATCACGTGGCTGATCATGCACTGATCACGTGCTGATCATGCACTGATCACGTGACTGATCATGCACTGATCACGTGGCTGATCATGCACTGATCACGTGGCTGATCATGCACTGATCACGTGACTGATCATGCACTGATCACGTGACTGATCATGCAGTGATCACGTGGCTATCATGCACTACTCACGTGGCTGATCATGCAATGATCATGTAGCTACCATGTACAGGTCACGTGAATGATCATACACCCATCAGGTGACTGATCATGCACTGATCACGTGGCTATCATGCACTGATCACGAGACTGATCATGCACTGATCACGTCTATATCATGCACTGATCACATGACTGCCCATGCACTGATCACGTGGATGATCATACACTAATCATGTGACAGATCATGCACTGATCACGTGGCTGATCATGCACTGATACCGTGACTGAGCATGGACTGATCACATGACTATCATGTAGTGATCACGTGACTTAATGGCGCTGATCATGTGACTGATCATGCGCTGATCATGTTTGCTATCATACACTGATCATGTGCCTCTGGAGGCAATAAACAAAGAGCTGAGTAGGCACGAATCAAACAGTCAGCAGGCAATAATCATGGAACTCAGCTGTGAGGAATCATGCTGCTCAGCTGGCAATAATCAAGCAGCTGAGCAGGCAGGAATTACGCAGCACAGCTGGCAATTGTCAAGCAGATGACAGGCAGGAATCGTGCAGCTCAGCTGGCAATTGTCAAGCAGATGAGCAGACAGTAATCACGCAGCTCAGCAGGCCCTGATCACGTGACTGAGCATGCACTGTTCACGTGGCTGATCATACACTGATCACGTGACTGATCATGCACTGATCACGTGACTGATCATGCACTGATCACGTGGCTGATCATGCACTGATCACGTGGCTGATCATGCACTGATCACGGGACTGATCATGCACTGATCACGTGGCTATCATGCACTGATACGTGGCTGACATGCACTGATCACGTGGCTGATCATGCACTGATCACGTGACTGATCATGCACTGATCACGTGACTGATCATGCACTGATCACGTGGCTGATCATGCACTGATCACGTGGCTATCATGCACTGCTCACGTGGCTGATCATGCAATGATCACGTAGCTACCATGTACTGGTCACGTGACTGATCATGCACTGATCACGTAATTGATCATGCACTGATCACGTGGCTGATCATGCACTGATCACGTGGCTGATCATGCACTGATCACGTGGCTGATCATGCACTGATCACGTGGCTGATCATGCACTGATCACGTGGCTGATCATGCACTGATCACGTGACTGATCATGCACTGATCACGTGGCTGATCATGCACTGATCACGTGGCTGATCATGCACTGATCACGTGGCTGATCATGCACTGATCACGTGGCTATCATGCACTGATCACGTGGCTGATCATGCACTGATCACGTGGCTATCATGCACTGATCACGTGGCTGATCATGCACTGATCACGTGGCTGATCATGCACTGATCACGTGACTGATCATGCACTGATCACGTGGCTATCATGCACTGATCACGTGGCTGATCATGCAATGATCACGTAGCTACCATGTACTGGTCACGTGACTGATCATGCACTGATCACGTGACTGATCATGCACTGATCACGTGACTGATCATGCACTGATCACGTGGCTGATCATGCACTGATCACGTGACTGATCATGCACTGATCACGTGGCTGATCATGCACTGATCACGTGGCTATCATGCACTGATCACGTGGCTGATCATGCACTGATCACGCAGCTATCATGCACTGATCACGTGACTGATCATGCACTGATCACGTGGCTGATCATGCACTGATCACGTGACTGATCATGCACTGATCACGTGGCTGATCATGCACTGATCACGTGGCTGATCATGCACTGATCACGTGGCTGATCATGCACTGATCACGTGACTGATCATGCACTGATCACGTGGCTATCATGCACTGATCACGTGGCTGATCATGCACTGATCACGGGACTGATCATGCACTGATCACGGGCTATCATGCACTGATACATGACTGATCATGCACTGATCACGTGGCTGATCATGCACTGATCACGTGACTGATCATGCACTGATCACGTGACTGATCATGCACTGATCACGTGGCTGATCATGCACTGATCACGTGGCTATCATGCACTGATCACGTGGCTGATCATGCACTGATCACGTGGCTATCATGCACTGATCACGTGGCTGATCATGCACTGATCACGTGCTGATCATGCACTGATCACGTGGCTGATCATGCACTGATCACGTGGCTGATCATGCACTGATCACGTGACTGATCATGCACTGATCACGTGGCTATCATGCACTGATCACGTGGCTGATCATACTGATCACGTGGCTGTCATGCACTGATCACGTGGCTGATCATGCACTGATCACGTGACTGATCATGCACTGATCACGTGGCTATCATGCACTGATCACGTGGCTATCATGCACTGATCACGTGGCTGATCATGCAATGATCACGTAGCTACCATGCACTGATCACGTGACTGATCATGCACTGATCACGTGGCTGATCATGCACTGATCACGTGACTGATCATGCACTGATCACGTGACTGATCATGCACTGATCACGTGGCTATCATGCACTGATCACGTGGCTGATCATGCACTGATCACGTGTCTGATCATGCACTGATCACGTGGCTGATCATGCACTGATCACGTAACTGATCATGCACTGATCACGTGGCTATCATGCACTGATCACGTGGCTGATCATGCACTGATCACGTGGCTGATCATGCACTGTCACGTGACTGATCATGCACTGATCACGTGGCACTCATGCACTGATCACGTGGCTGATCATACACTGATCACGTGACTGATCATGCACTGATCACGTGGCTATCATGCACTGCTCACGTGGCTGATCATGCAATGATCACGTAGCTACCATATACTGGTCACGTGACTGATCATGCACTGATCACGTAAATGATCATGCACTGATCACGTGACTGATCATGCACTGATCACGTGACTGATCATGCACTGATCACGTGGCTATCATGCACTGCTCACGTGGCTGATCATGCAATGATCACGTAGCTACCATGTACTGGTCACGTGACTGATCATGCACTGATCACGTAATTGATCATGCACTGATCACGTGGCTCATCATGCACTGATCACGTGGCTGATCATGCACTGATCACGTGACTGATCATGCACTGATCACGTGGCTGATCATGCACTGATCACGTGGCTATCATGCACTGATCACGTGGCTGATCATGCACTGATCACGTGGCTATCATGCACTGATCACGTGACTGATCATGCACTGATCAGTGACTGATCATGCACTGATCACGTGGCTATCATGCACTGATCACGTGGCTGATCATGCACTGATCACGTAGCTATCATGCACTGATCACGTGACTGATCATGCACTGATCAGTGACTGATCATGCACTGATCACGTGGCTGATCATGCACTGATCACGTGGCTATCATGCACTGATCACGTGGCTGATCATGCACTGATCACGTGACTGATCATGCACTGATCACGGGCTATCATGCACTGATCACATGACTGATCATGCACTGATCACGTGGCTGATCATGCACTGATCACGTGACTGATCATGCACTGATCACGTGACTGATCATGCACTGATCACGTGGCTGATCATGCACTGATCACGTGACTGATCATGCACTGATCACGTGGCTGATCATGCACTGATCACGTGGCTGATCATGCACTGATCACGTGACTGATCATGCACTGATCACGTGGCTATCATGCACTGATCACGTGGCTATCATGCACTGATCACGTGGCTGATCATGCACTGATCACGTGACTGATCATGCACTGATCACGTCTATATCATGCACTGATCACGTGACTGATCATGCACTGATCACGTGGCTGATCATACACTGATCACGTGACTGATCATGCACTGATCACGTGGCTATCATGCACTGATCACGTGGCTGATCATGCACTGATCACGTAGCTATCATGCACTGATCACGTGACTGATCATGCACTGATCACGTAACTGATCATGCACTGATCACGTGACTGATCATGCACTGATCACGTGACTGATCATGCACTGATCACGTGACTGATCATGCACTGATCACGTGGCTATCATGCACTGATCACGTGGCTGATCATGCACTGATCACGTAGCTACCATGCACTGATCACGTGACTGATCATGCACTGATCACGTGGCTGATCATGCACTGATCACGTGGCTGATCATGCACTGATCACGTGGCTGATCATGCACTGATCACGTGACTGATCATGCACTGATCACGTGGCTATCATGCACTGATCACGTGGCTGATCATGCACTGATCACGTGCCTGATCATGCACTGATCACATGACTGATCATGCACTGATCACGTGACTGATCATGCACTGATCACGTGGCTATCATGCACTACTCACGTGGCTGATCATGCAATGATCATGTAGCTACCATGTACAGGTCACGTGACTGATCATACACCCATCAGGTGACTGATCATGCACTGATCACGTGGCTGATCATGCACTGATCACGTGACTGATCATGCACTGATCACGTGACTAATCATGCACTGATCACATGGCTATCATGCACTGATCACGTGGCTGATCATGCACTGATCACGTGGCTGATCATGCACTGATACCGTGACTGAGCATGGACTGATCACATGACTATCATGTAGTGATCACGTGACTTAATGGCGCTGATCATGTGACTGATCATGCGCTGATCATGTTTGCTATCATACACTGATCATGTGCCTCTGGAGGCAATAAACAAAGAGCTGAGTAGGCACGAATCAAACAGTCAGCAGGCAATAATCATGGAACTCAGCTGTGAGGAATCATGCTGCTCAGCTGGCAATAATCAAGCAGCTGAGCAGGCAGGAATTACGCAGCACAGCTGGCAATTGTCAAGCAGATGACAGGCAGGAATCGTGCAGCTCAGCTGGCAATTGTCAAGCAGATGAGCAGACAGTAATCACGCAGCTCAGCAGGCCCTGATCACGTGACTGAGCATGCACTGTTCACGTGGCTGATCATACACTGATCACGTGACTGATCATGCACTGATCACGTGGCTATCATGCACTGATCACGTGGCTGATCATGCACTGATCACGTAACTGTCATGCACTGATCACGTGGCTGATCATGCACTGATCACGTGGCTGATCATGCACTGATCACGTGACTGATCATGCACTGATCACGTGGCTATCATGCACTGATCACGTGGCTGATCATGCACTGATCACGTGACTGATCATGCACTGATCACGGGCTATCATGCACTGATCACGTGACTGATCATGCACTGATCACGTGGCTGATCATGCACTGATCACGTGACTGATCATGCACTGATCACTGGCTATCATGCACTGATCACGTGGCTATCATGCACTGATCACGTGGCTGATCATGCACTGATCACGTGACTGATCATGCACTGATCACGTCTGATCATGCACTGATCACGTGACTGATCATGCACTGATCACGTGGATGATCATGCACTGATCACGTGACTGATCATGCACTGATCACGTGGCTATCATGCACTGATCACGTGGCTGATCATGCACTGATCACGTAGCTACCATGTACTGATCACGTGACTGATCATGCACTGATCACGTAATTGATCATGCACTGATCACGTGACTGATCATGCACTGATCACGTGACTGATCATGCACTGATCACGTGACTGATCATGCACTGATCACGTGGCTATCATGCACTGATCACGTGGCTGATCATGCACTGATCACGTAGCTATCATGCACTGATCACGTGACTGATCATGCACTGATCACGTGACTGATCATGCACTGATCACGTGGCTGATCATGCACTGATCACGTGACTGATCATGCACTGATCACGTGGCTGATCATGCACTGATCACGTAGCTACATGCACTGATCACGTGACTGATCATGCACTGATCACGTGACTGATCATGCACTGATCACGTGGCTGATCATGCACTGATCACGTGACTGATCATGCACTGATCACGTGGCTGATCATGCACTGATCACGTGACTGATCATGCACTGATCACGTGGCTATCATGCACTGATCACGTGGCTGATCATGCACTGATCACGTAGCTATCATGCACTGATCACGTGACTGATCATGCACTGATCACGTGACTGATCATGCACTGATCACGTGACTGATCATGCACTGATCACGTGACTGATCATGCACTGATCACGTGGCTATCATGCACTGATCACGTGGCTGATCATGCACTGATCACGTAGCTACCATGTACTGATCACGTGACTGATCATGCACTGATCACGTAATTGATCATGCACTGATCACGTGGCTGATCATGCACTGATCACGTGACTGATCATGCACTGATCACGTGACTGATCATGCACTGATCACGTGGCTATCATGCACTGATCACGTGGCTGATCATGCACTGATCACGTGACTGATCATGCACTGATCACGTGACTGATCATGCACTGATCACGTGGCTATCATGCACTGATCACGTGGCTGATCATGCACTGATCACGTGGCTGATCATGCACTGATCACGTGACTGATCATGCACTGATCACGTGGCTATCATGCACTGATCACGTGACTGATCATGCACTGATCACGTGGCTGATCATGCACTGATCACGTGACTGATCATGCACTGATCACGTGGTATCATGCACTGATCACGTGGCTGATCATGCACTGATCACGTGGCTGATCATGCACTGATCACGTGGCTGATCATGCACTGATCACGTGACTGATCATGCACTGATCACGTGGCTATCATGCACTGATCACGTGGCTGATCATGCACTGATCACGTGGCTGACATGCACTGATCACGTGACTGATCATGCACTGATCACGTAATTGATCATGCACTGATCACGTGACTGATCATGCACTGATCACGTGACTGATCATGCACTGATCACGTGGCTATCATGCACTGCTCACGTGGCTGATCATGCAATGATCACGTAGCTACCATGTTGGTCACGTGACTGATCATGCACTGATCACGTAATTGATCATGCACTGATCACGTGGCTGATCATGCACTGATCACGTGACTGATCATGCACTGATCACGTGACTGATCATGCACTGATCACGTGGCTATCATGCACTGATCACGTGGCTGATCATGCACTGATCACGTGACTGATCATGCACTGATCACGTGACTGATCATGCACTGATCACGTGGCTATCATGCACTGATCACGTGGCTGATCATGCACTGATCACGTGACTGATCATGCACTGATCACGTGGCTGATCATGCACTGATCACGTAACTGATCATGCACTGATCACGTGGCTATCATGCACTGATCACGTGGCTGATCATGCACTGATCACGTGGCTGATCACGCACCGATCACGTGACTGATCATGCACTGATCACGTGGCACTCATGCACTGATCACGTGGCTGATCATGCACTGATCACGTGACTGATCATGCACTGATCACGTGGCTATCATGCACTGATCACGTGGCTGATCATGCACTGATCACGTAGCTACCATGCACTGATCACGTGACTGATCATGCACTGATCACGTAATTGATCATGCACTGATCACGTGACTGATCATGCACTGATCACGTGGCTGATCACACACTGATCACGTGACTGATCATGCACTGATCACGTGGCTGATCATGCACTGATCACGTGGCTATCATGCACTGATCACGTGGCTGATCACACACTGATCACGTGACTGATCATGCACTGATCACGTGGCTGATCATGCACTGATCACGTGGCTGATCATGCACTGATCACGTGGCTGATCATGCACTGATCACGTAACTGATCATGCACTGATCACGTGGCTGATCATACACTGATCACGTAACTGATCATGCACTGATCACGTGGCTATCATGCACTGATCACGTGCTGATCATGCAATGATCACGTAGCTACCATATACTGGTCACGTGACTGATCATGCACTGATCACGTAAATGATCATGCACTGATCACGTGACTGATCATGCACTGATCACGTGACTGATCATGCACTGATCACGTGGCTATCATGCACTGATCACGTGGCTGATCATGCACGATCACGTAGCACCATGTACTGTCACGTGACTGATCATGCACTGATCACGTAATTGATCATGCACTGATCACGTGGCTCATCATGCACTGATCACGTGGCTGATCACACACTGATCACGTGACTGATCATGCACTGATCACGTGACTATCATGCACTGATCACGTGGCTATCATGCACTGATCACGTGGCTGATCACACACTGATCACGTGACTGATCATGCACTGATCACGTGGCTATCATGCACTGATCACGTGGCTATCATGCACTGATATCATGCACTGATCACGTGGCTGATCACACACTGATCACGTGACTGATCATGCACTGATCACGTGGCTATCATGCACTGATCACGTGGCTGATCATGCACTGATCACGTGGCTATCATGCACTGTCACGTGACTGATCATGCACTGATCACGTGGCTGATCATGCACTGATCACGTGACTGATCATGCACTGATCACGTGGCTGATCATGCACTGATCACGCAGCTATCATGCACTGATCACGTGACTGATCATGCACTGATCACGTGACTGATCATGCACTGATCACGTGGCTGATCATGCACTGATCACGTGGCTGATCATGCACTGATCACGTGGCTGATCACACACTGATCACGTGACTGATCATGCACTGATCACGTGGCTATCATGCACTGATCACGTGGCTATCATGCACTGATCACGTGGCTGATCATGCACTGATCACGTGGCTACCATGTACTGATCACGTGACTGATCATGCACTGATCACGTGGCTGATCATGCACTGATCACGTGGCTGATCATGCAATGATCACGTAGCTACCATGCACTGGTCACGTGACTGATCATGCACTGATCACGTGACTGATCATGCACTGATCACGTGGCTGATCATGCACTGATCACGTGACTGATCATGCACTGATCACGTGACTGATCATGCACTGATCACGTGGCTATCATGCACTGATCACGTGGCTGATCATGCACTGATCACGCAGCTACCATGTACTGGTCACGTGACTGATCATGCACTGATCACGTAACTGATCATGCACTGATCACGTGGCTTATCATGCACTGATCATGTGACTGATCATGCACTGATCATGTTTGGTGTCATACACTGATCATGTGCCTCTGGAGGCAATGAACAAAGAGCTGAGTAGGCACGAATCAGTCAGCAGGCTATAATCATGGAACTCAGCTCTGAGAAATCATGCTGCTCAGCTGGCAATAATCAAGTAGCTGAGCAGGCAGGAATTACGCAGCACAGGTGGCAATTGTCAAGCAGATGACAGGCAGGAATCGTGCAGCTCAGCTGGCAATTGTCAAGCAGATGAGCAGACAGTAATCACGCAGCTCAGCAGGCCCTGATCACGTGACTGAGCATGCACTGTTCACGTGAATCATGCTGCTCAGCTGGCAATAATCATGCAGCTGATCAGGCAGGAATTACACAGCACAGCTGGCAATTGTCAAGCAGATGACAGGCAGGAATCGTGCAGCTCAGCTGGCAATTGTCAAGCAGATGAGCAGACAGTAATCACGCAGCTCAGCAGGCACTGATCACGTGACTGATCATGCACTGTTCACGTGGCTGATCATACACTGATCACGTGACTGATCATGCACTGATCACGTGGATATCATGCACTGATCACGTGGCTGATCATACACTGATCACGTGTCTGATCATGCACTGATCACGTGGCTGATCATGCACTGATCACGTAACTGATCATGCACTGATCACGTGGCTATCATGCACTGATCACGTGGCTGATCATGCACTGATCACGTGGCTGATCACACACTGATCACGTGGCTGATCATGCACTGATCACGTGGATATCATGCACTGATCACGTGGCTGATCATACACTATCACGTGACTGATCATGCACTGATCACGTGGCTATCATGCACTGATCACGTGGCTATCATGCACTGATCACGTGGCTGATCATGCAATGATCACGTAGCTACCATGTACTGGTCACGTGACTGATCATGCACTGATCACGTGATTGATCATGCACTGATCACGTGGCTGATCATGCACTGATCACGTGGCTGATCATGCACTGATCACGTAACTGATCATGCACTGATCACGTGACTGATCATGCACTGATCACGTGGCTATCATGCACTGATCACGTGGCTGACATACACTGATCACGTGCCTGATCATGCACTGATCACGTGGCTGATCATGCACTGATCACGTGACTGATCATGCACTGATCACGTGTCTGATCATGCACTGATCACGTGGCTATCATGCACTGCTCACGTGGCTGATCATGCATGATCACGCAGCTACCATGTACTGGTCACATGACTGATCATGCACTGATCACGTGACTGATCATGCAGTGATCACGTGGCTATCATGCACTACTCACGTGGCTGATCATGCAATGATCATGTAGCTACCATGTACAGGTCACGTGAATGATCATACACCCATCAGGTGACTGATCATGCACTGATCACGTGGCTATCATGCACTGATCACGAGACTGATCATGCACTGATCACGTCTATATTATGCACTGATCACATGACTGCCCATGCACTGATCACGTGGATGATCATACACTAATCATGTGACAGATCATGCACTGATCACGTGGCTGATCATGCACTGATACCGTGACTGAGCATGGACTGATCACATGACTATCATGTAGTGATCACGTGACTTAATGGCGCTGATCATGTGACTGATCATGCGCTGATCATGTTTGCTATCATACACTGATCATGTGCCTCTGGAGGCAATAAACAAAGAGCTGAGTAGGCACGAATCAAACAGTCAGCAGGCAATAATCATGGAACTCAGCTGTGAGGAATCATGCTGCTCAGCTGGCAATAATCAAGCAGCTGAGCAGGCAGGAATTACGCAGCACAGCTGGCAATTGTCAAGCAGATGACAGGCAGGAATCGTGCAGCTCAGCTGGCAATTGTCAAGCAGATGAGCAGACAGTAATCACGCAGCTCAGCAGGCCCTGATCACGTGACTGAGCATGCACTGTTCACGTGGCTGATCATACACTGATCACGTGATTGATCATGCACTGATCACTTGGATATCATGCACTGATCACGTGGCTGATCATACACTGTTCACGTGGCTGATCATGCACTGATCACGTGGCTGATCATGCACTGATCACGTGACTGATCACACACTGATCACGTGACTGATCATGCACTGATCACGTGGCTGATCATGCACTGATCACGTGGCTGATCATGCACTGATCACGTGGCTGATCATGCACTGATCACGTGGCTACCATGTACTGATCACGTGACTGATCATGCACTGATCACGTAACTGATCATGCACTGATCACGTGGCTGATCATGCACTGATCACGTGGCTGATCATGCACTGATCACGTGACTGATCATGCACTGATCACGTGACTGATCATGCACTGATCACGTGGCTGATCATGCACTGATCACGTGGCTGATCATGCACTGATCACGTGCCTGATCATGCACTGATCACGTGGCTGATCATGCACTGATCACGTGACTGATCATGCACTGATCACGTGGCTGATCATGCACTGATCACGTGGCTGATCATGCACTGATCACGTAACTGATCATGCACTGATCACGTGGCTATCATGCACTGATCACGTGGCTGATCATGCACTGATCACGTGGCTGATCACACACTGTCACGTGACTATCATGCACTGATCACGTGGCATCATGCACTGATCACGTGGCTGATCATGCACTGATCACGTGACTGATCATGCACTGATCACGTGGCTATCATGCACTGATCACGTGGCTGATCATGCACTGATCACGTGGCTACCATATACTGATCACGTGACTGATCATGCACTGATCACGTGACTGATCATGCACTGATCACGTGACTGATCATGCACTGATCACGTGACTGATCATGCACTGATCACGTGGCTGATCATGCACTGATCACGTGGCTGATCATGCACTGATCACGTGGCTGATCATGCACTGATCACGTGGCTGATCATGCACTGATCACGTGACTGATCATGCACTGATCACGTGGCTATCATGCACTGATCACGTGGCTGATCATGCACTGATCACGTGGCTGATCACTGCACTGATCACGTGGCTGATCATGCACTGATCACGTGACTGATCATGCACTGATCACGTGGCTGATCATGCACTGATCACGTGGCTGATCATGCACTGATCACGTAGCTACCATGCACTGATCACGTGACTGATCATGCACTGATCACGTAACTGATCATGCACTGATCACGTGGCTGATCATGCACTGATCACGTGACTGATCATGCACTGATCACGTGACTGATCATGCACTGATCACGTGGCTATCATGCACTGATCACGTGGCTGATCATGCACTGATCACGCAGCTACCATGTACTGGTCACGTGACTGATCATGCACTGATCACGTGACTGATCATGCACTGATCACGTGGCTTATCATGCACTGATCATGTGACTGATCATGCACTGATCATGTTTGGTGTCATACACTGATCATGTGCATCTGCAGGCAATGAACTAAGAGCTGAGTAGGCACGAATCAGTCAGCAGGCTATAATCATGGAACTCAGCTCTGAGAAATCATGCTGCTCAGCTGGCAATAATCAAGTAGATGAGCAGGCAGGAATTACGCAGCACAGGTGGCAATTGTCAAGCAGATGACAGGCAGGAATCGTGCAGCTCAGCTGGCAATTGTCAAGCAGATGAGCAGACAGTAATCAAACAGCTCAGCAGGCCCTGATCACGTGACTGAGCATGCACTGTTCACGTGAATCATGCTGCTCAGCTGGCAATAATCAAGCAGCTGAGCAGGCAGGAATTACACAGCACAGCTGGCAATTGTCAAGCAGATGACAGGCAGGAATCGTGCAGCTCAGCTGGCAATTGTCAAGCAGATGAGCAGACAGTAATCACGCAGCTCAGCAGGCCCTGATCACGTGACTGAGCATGCACTGTTCACGTGGCTGATCATACACTGATCACGTGATTGATCATGCACTGATCACTTGGATATCATGCACTGATCACGTGGCTGATCATACACTGTTCACGTGTCTGACCATGCACTGATCACGTGGCTGATCATACACTGCTCACGTAACTGATCATGCACTGATCACGTGGCTATCATGCACTGATCACGTGGCTGATCATGCACTGATCACGTGGCTGATCACACACTGTCACGTGACATATCATGCACTGATCACGTGGCACTCATGCACTGATCACGTGGCTGATCATACTCTGCTCACGTAACTGATCATGCACACATCACGTGGCTATCATGCACTGCTCACGTGCTGATCATGGAATGATCACGTAGCTACCATATACTGGTCACGTGACTGATCATGCACTGATCACGTAAATGATCATGCACTGATCACGTGACTGATCATGCACTGATCACGTGACTGATCATGCACTGATCACGTGGCTATCATGCACTGCTCACGTGGCTGATCATGCAACGATCACGTAGCACCATGTACTGGTCACGTGACTGATCATGCACTGATCACGTAATTGATCATGCACTGATCACGTGGCTCATCATGCACTGATCACGTGGCTGATCACACACGATCACGTGACTGATCATGCACTGATCACGTGACTATCATGCACTGATCACGTGGCTATCATGCACTGATCACGTGGCTGATCATGCACTGATCACGTGACTGATCATGCACTGATCACGTGGCTATCATGCACTGATCACGTGGCTATCATGCACTGATATCATGCACTGATCACGTGGCTGATCACACACTGATCACGTGACTGATCATGCACTGATCACGTGGCTATCATGCACTGATCACGTGGCTGATCATGCACTGATCACGTAGCTACCATGCACTGATCACGTGACTGATCATGCACTGATCACGTGGCTGATCATGCACTGATCACGTGACTGATCATGCACTGATCACGTGGCTGATCATGCACTGATCACGCAGCTATCATGCACTGATCACATGACTGATCATGCACTGATCACGTAACTGATCATGCACTGATCACGTCACTTATCATGCACTGATCATGTGATTCATCATGTGCTGATCATGTTTGCTGTCATACACTGATCATGTGCCTCTGGAGGCAATGAACAAGAGCTGAGTAGGCAGGAATCAGCAGGCAATAATCATGGAACTCAGCTGTGAGAAATCATGCTGCTCAGCTGGCAATAATCAAGCAGCTGAGCAGGCAGGAATTATGCAGCACAGCTGGCAATTGTCAAGCAGATGACAGGCAGGAATCGTGCAGCTCAGCTGGCAATTGTCAAGCAGATGAGCAGACAGTAATCACGCAGCTCAGCAGGCCCTGATCACGTGACTGAGCATGCACTGTTCACGTGGCTGATCACACACTGATCACGTGAATGATCATGCACTGATCACGTGGCTATCATGCACTGATCACGTGACTGATCATGCACTGATCACGTAATTGTCATGCACTGATCACGTGGCTGATCATGCACTGATCACGTGGCTGATCATGCACTGATCACGTGACTGATCATGCACTGATCACGTGGCTATCATGCACTGATCACGTGGCTGATCATACACTGATCACGGGACTGATCATGCACTGATTCACGTGCTATCATGCACTGATACATGACTGACATGCACTGATCACGTGCTGATCATGCACTGATCACGTGACTGATCA
Source organism: Bos javanicus (assembly GCF_032452875.1). Classification (NCBI taxonomy): domain Eukaryota; kingdom Metazoa; phylum Chordata; class Mammalia; order Artiodactyla; family Bovidae; genus Bos; species Bos javanicus. Next base: position 282,609 of record NW_026893735.1, on the reverse strand, counting down.
TGCACTGATCACGTGACTGATCATGCACTGATCACGTGGCTATCATGCACTGATCACGTGGCTGATCATGCACTGATCACGTGACTGATCATGCACTGATCACGTGGCTGATCATGCACTGATCACGTGGCTGATCATGCACTGATCACGTGGCTATCATGCACTGGTCACGTGACTGATCATGCACTGATCACGTAAATGATCATGCACTGATCACGTGACTGATCATGCACTGATCACGTGACTGATCATGCACTGATCACGTGGCTATCATGCACTGATCACGTGGCTGATCATGCACTGATCACGTAGCAACCATGTACTGGTCACGTGACTGATCATGCACTGATCACGTAATTGATCATGCACTGATCACGTGGCTGATCATGCACTGATCACGTGACTGATCATGCACTGATCACGTGACTGATCATGCACTGATCACGTGGCTATCATGCACTGATCACGTGGCTGATCATGCACTGATCAGTGACTGATCATGCACTGATCACGTGACTGATCATGCACTGATCACGTGGCTATCATGCACTGATCACGTGGCTGATCATGCACTGATCACGTGACTGATCATGCACTGATCACGTGACTGATCATGCACTGATCACGTGGCTGATCATGCACTGATCACGTGGCTATCATGCACTGATCACGTGGCTGATCATGCACTGATCACGTGACTGATCATGCACTGATCACGTGGTATCATGCACTGATCACGTGGCTGATCATGCACTGATCACGTGACTGATCATGCACTGATCACGTGGCTGATCATGCACTGATCACGTGGCTGATCATGCACTGATCACGTGGCTATCATGCACTGATCACGTGGCTGATCATGCACTGATCACGTGACTGATCATGCACTGATCACGTGACTGATCATGCACTGATCACGTAGCTATCATGCACTGATCACGTGACTGATCATGCACTGATCACGTGGCTGATCATGCACTGATCACGTGGCTATCATGCACTGATCACGTGGCTGATCATGCACTGATACCGTGACTGAGCATGGACTGATCACATGACTATCATGTAGTGATCACGTGACATAATGGCGCTGATCATGTGACTGATCATGCACTGATCGTGTTTGCTATCATACACTGATCATGTGCCTCTGGAGGCAATAAACAAAGAGCTGAGTAGGCACGAATCAAACAGTCAGCAGGCAATAATCATGGAACTCAGCTGTGAGGAATCATGCTGCTCAGCTGGCAATAATCAAGCAGCTGAGCAGGCAGGAATTACGCAGCACAGCTGGCAATTGTCAAGCAGATGACAGGCAGGAATCGTGCAGCTCAGCTGGCAATTGTCAAGCAGATGAGCAGACAGTAATCACGCAGCTCAGCAGGCCCTGATCACGTGACTGAGCATGCACTGTTCACGTGGCTGATCACACACTGATCACGTGATTGATCATGCACTGATTACTTGGATATCATGCACTGATCACGTGGCTGATCATACACTGTTCACGTGTCTGACATGCACTGATCACGTGGCTGATCATACACTGCTCACGTAACTGATCATGCACTGATCACGTGGCTGATCATGCACTGATCACGTGGCTGATCATGCACTGATCACGTGGCTACCATGTACTGATCACGTGACTGATCATGCACTGATCACGTGACTGATCATGCACTGATCACGTGGCTGATCATGCACTGATCACGTGACTGATCATGCACTGATCACGTGACTGATCATGCACTGATCACGTGGCTATCATGCACTGATCACGTGGCTGATCATGCACTGATCACGTAGCTATCATGCACTGTCACGTGACTGATCATGCACTGATCACGTGACTGATCATGCACTGATCACGTGACTGATCATGCACTGATCACGTGACTGATCATGCACTGATCACGTGACTGATCATGCACTGATCACGTGGCTATCATGCACTGATCACGTGGCTGATCATGCACTGATCACGTAGCTACCATGTACTGGTCACGTGACTGATCATGCACTGATCACGTAATTGATCATGCACTGATCACGTGGCTGATCATGCACTGATCACGTGGCTGATCATGCACTGATCACGTGACTGATCATGCACTGATCACGTGACTGATCATGCACTGATCACGTGGCTATCATGCACTGATCACGTGGCTGATCATGCACTGATCACGTGCCTGATCATGCACTGATCACATGACTGATCATGCACTGATCACGTGACTGATCATGCACTGATCACGTGGCTATCATGCACTGATCACGTGGCTGATCATGCAATGATCATGTAGCTACCATGTACTGGTCACGTGACTGATCATACACTGATCAGTGTCTGATCATGCACTGATCACGTGGCTGATCATGCACTGATCACGTAACTGATCATGCACTGATCACGTGGCTATCATGCACTGATCACGTGGCTGATCATGCACTGATCACGTGGCTGATCATACACTGTCACGTGACTATCATGCACTGATCACGTGGCATCATGCACTGATCACGTGGCTGATCATGCACTGATCACGTGACTGATCATGCACTGATCACGTGGCTATCATGCACTGATCACGTGGCTGTCATGCACTGATCACGTAGCTACATATACTGATCACGTGACTGATCATGCACTGATCACGTGACTGATCATGCACTGATCACGTGACTGATCATGCACTGATCACGTGGCTATCATGCACTGATCACGTGGCTGATCATGCACTGATCACGTAGCAACCATGTACTGGTCACGTGACTGATCATGCACTGATCACGTAATTGATCATGCACTGATCACGTGGCTGATCATGCACTGATCACGTGGCTGATCACACATGATCACGTGACTGATCATGCACTGATCACGTGGCTATCATGCACTGATCACGTGGCTATCATGCACTGATATCATGCACTGATCACGTGGCTGATCACACACGTATCAAGTGACTGATCATGCACTGATCACGTGACTATCATGCACTGATCACGTGGCTATCATGCACTGATCACGTGGCTGATCATGCACTGATCACGTAGCTACCATGCACTGGTCACGTGACTGATCATGCACTGATCACGTAATTGATCATGCACTGATCACGTGGCTGATCATGCACTGATCACGTGGCTGATCATGCACTGATCACGTGGCTATCATGCACTGATCACGTGGCTGATCATGCACTGATCACGCAGCTACATGCACTGTCACGTGACTGATCATGCACTGATCACGTGACTGATCATGCACTGATCACGTGGCTATCATGCACTGATCACGTGGCTATCATGCACTGATCACGTGGCTGATCATGCACTGATCACGTGACTGATCATGCACTGATCACGTCTATATCATGCACTGATCACGTGACTGATCATGCACTGATCACGTGGCTGATCATGCACTGATCACGTGACTGATCATGCACTGATCACGTGGCTATCATGCACTGATCACGTGGCTGATCATGCACTGATCACGTGACTGATCATGCACTGATCACGTGACTATCATGCACTGATCACGTGGCTGATCATGCACTGATCACGTAGCTATCATGTACTGATCACGTGACTGATCATGCACTGATCACGTAACTGATCATGCACTGATCACGTGGCTGATCATGCACTGATCACGTGACTGATCATGCACTGATCACGTGGCTGATCATGCACTGATCACGTGACTGATCATGCACTGATCACGTGGCTATCATGCACTGATCACGTGGCTGATCATGCACTGATCACGTAGCTACCATGCACTGGTCACGTGACTGATCATGCACTGATCACGTAACTGATCATGCACTGATCACGTGACTGATCATGCACTGATCACGTGACTGATCATGCACTGATCACGTGGCTATCATGCACTGATCACGTGGCTGATCATGCACTGATCACGTAGCAACCATGTACTGATCACGTGACTGATCATGCACTGATCACGTAATTGATCATGCACTGATCACGTGGCTGATCATGCACTGATCACGTGACTGATCATGCACTGATCACGTGACTGATCATGCACTGATCACGTGGCTATCATGCACTGATCACGTGGCTGATCATGCACTGATCACGTGGCTATCATGCACTGATCACGTGGCTGATCATGCACTGATCACGTGACTGATCATGCACTGATCACGTGGCTATCATGCACTGATCACGTAGCTATCATGTACTGATCACGTGACTGATCATGCACTGATCACGTGGCTGATCATGCACTGATCACGTGGCTGATCATGCACTGATCACGTGGCTATCATGCACTGATCACGTGGCTGATCATGCACTGATCACGCAGCTACCATGCACTGATCACGTGACTGATCATGCACTGATCACGTGGCTGATCATGCACTGATCACGTGACTGATCATGCACTGATCACGTGGCTATCATGCACTGATCACGTGGCTGATCATGCACTGATCACGCAGCTACCATGCACTGATCACGTGACTGATCATGCACTGATCACGTAATTGATCATGCACTGATCACGTGGCTGATCATGCACTGATCACGTGACTGATCATGCACTGATCACGTGGCTATCATGCACTGATCACGTGGCTGATCATGCACTGATCACGTGCCTGATCATGCACTGATCACGTGACTGATCATGCACTGATCACGTGACTGATCATGCACTGATCACGTGGCTATCATGCACTATCACGTGGCTGATCATGCAATGATCATGTAGCTACCATGTACTGGTCACGTGACTGATCATGCACTGATCACGTGACTGATCATGCACTGATCACGTGGCTATCATGCACTGATCACGTGGCTGATCATGCACTGATCACGTGCCTGATCATGCACTGATCACGTGACTGATCATGCACTGATCACGTGGCTATCATGCACTGATCACGTGGCTGATCATGCACTGATCACGTGGCTGATCATGCACTGATCACGTGGCTATCATGCACTGATCACGTGGCTGATCATGCACTGATACCGTGACTGAGCATGGACTGATCACATGACTATCATGTAGTGATCACGTGACTTAATGGCGCTGATCATGTGACTGATCATGCGCTGATCATGTTTGCTATCATACACTGATCATGTGCCTCTGGAGGCAATAAACAAAGAGCTGAGTAGGCACGAATCAAACAGTCAGCAGGCAATAATCATGGAACTCAGCTGTGAGGAATCATGCTGCTCAGCTGGCAATAATCAAGCAGATGAGCAGGCAGGAATTACGCAGCACAGCTGGCAATTGTCAAGCAGATGACAGGCAGGAATCGTGCAGCTCAGCTGGCAATTGTCAAGCAGATGAGCAGACAGTAATCACGCAGCTCAGCAGGCCCTGATCACGTGACTGAGCATGCACTGTTCACGTGGCTGATCATACACTGATCACGTGACTGATCATGCACTGATCACGTGGATATCATGCACTGATCACGTGGCTGATCATACACTGATCACGTGGCTGATCATGCACTGATCACGTGGCTATCATGCACTGATCACGTGACTGATCATGCACGATCACGTGACTGATCATGCACTGATCACGTGGCTATCATGCACTGATCACGTGGCTATCATGCACTGATCACGTGGCTGATCATGCACTGATCACGTAGCTACCATGCACTGATCACGTGACTGATCATGCACTGATCACGTAACTGATCATGCACTGATCACGTGGCTGATCATGCACTGATCACGTGGCTGATCATGCACTGATCACGTAACTGATCATGCACTGATCACGTGACTGATCATGCACTGATCACGTGGCTATCATGCACTGATCACGTGGCTGACATACACTGATCACGTGCCTGATCATGCACTGATCACGTGGCTGATCATGCACTGATCACGTGACTGATCATGCACTGATCACGTGTCTGATCATGCACTGATCACGTGGCTATCATGCACTGCTCACGTGGCTGATCATGCATGATCACGCAGCTACCATGTACTGGTCACATGACTGATCATGCACTGATCACGTGACTGATCATGCACTGATCACGTGGCTATCATGCACTACTCACGTGGCTGATCATGCAATGATCATGTAGCTACCATGTACAGGTCACGTGAATGATCATACACCCATCAGGTGACTGATCATGCACTGATCACGTGGCTATCATGCACTGATCACGAGACTGATCATGCACTGATCACGTCTATATTATGCACTGATCACATGACTGCCCATGCACTGATCACGTGGATGATCATACACTAATCATGTGACAGATCATGCACTGATCACGTGGCTGATCATGCACTGATACCGTGACTGAGCATGGACTGATCACATGACTATCATGTAGTGATCACGTGACTTAATGGCGCTGATCATGTGACTGATCATGCGCTGATCATGTTTGCTATCATACACTGATCATGTGCCTCTGGAGGCAATAAACAAAGAGCTGAGTAGGCACGAATCAAACAGTCAGCAGGCAATAATCATGGAACTCAGCTGTGAGGAATCATGCTGCTCAGCTGGCAATAATCAAGCAGCTGAGCAGGCAGGAATTACGCAGCACAGCTGGCAATTGTCAAGCAGATGACAGGCAGGAATCGTGCAGCTCAGCTGGCAATTGTCAAGCAGATGAGCAGACAGTAATCACGCAGCTCAGCAGGCCCTGATCACGTGACTGAGCATGCACTGTTCACGTGGCTGATCATACACTGATCACGTGATTGATCATGCACTGATCACTTGGATATCATGCACTGATCACGTGGCTGATCATACACTGTTCACGTGGCTGATCATGCACTGATCACGTGGCTGATCATGCACTGATCACGTGACTGATCATGCACTGATCACGTGACTGATCATGCACTGATCACGTGGCTGATCATGCACTGATCACGTGGATCATGCACTGATCACGTGGCTGATCATGCACTGATCACGTGGCTACCATGTACTGATCACGTGACTGATCATGCACTGATCACGTAACTGATCATGCACTGATCACGTGGCTGATCATGCACTGATCACGTGGCTGATCATGCACTGATCACGTAACTGATCATGCACTGATCACGTGACTGATCATGCACTGATCACGTGGCTGATCATGCACTGATCACGTGGCTGATCATGCACTGATCACGTGACTGATCATGCACTGATCACGTGGCTGATCATGCACTGATCACGTGACTGATCATGCACTGATCACGTGGCTGATCATGCACTGATCACGTGGCTGATCATGCACTGATCACGTAACTGATCATGCACTGATCACGTGGCTATCATGCACTGATCACGTGGCTGATCATGCACTGATCACGTGGCTGATCACACACTGTCACGTGACTATCATGCACTGATCACGTGGCACTCATGCACTGATCACGTGGCTGATCATACACTGATCACGACTGATCATGCACTGATCACGTGGCTATCATGCACTGATCACGTGGCTGATCATGCACTGATCACGTAGCTACCATGCACTGATCACGTGACTGATCATGCACTGATCACGTAAATGATCATGCACTGATCACGTGACTGATCATGCACTGATCACGTGACTGATCATGCACTGATCACGTGGCTGATCATGCACTGATCACGTAACTGATCATGCACTGATCACGTGGCTGATCATGCACTGATCACGTGGCTGATCATGCACTGATCACGTGACTGATCATGCACTGATCACGTGGCTATCATGCACTGATCACGTGGCTGATCATGCACTGATCACGTAGCTATCATGCACTGATCACGTGGCTGATCATGCACTGATCACTTGACTGATCATGCACTGATCACGTGGCTGATCATGCACTGATCACGTGGCTGATCATGCACTGATCACGTGACTGATCATGCACTGATCACGTAGCTACCATGTACTGGTCACGTGACTGATCATGCACTGATCACGTTATTGATCATGCACTGATCACGTGGCTGATCATGCAATCATCATGTAGCTACCATGTACTGGTCCCGTGAGTGACCATGCACTGATCACGTAACTGATCATGCACAGATCACGTGGCTGATCATGCACTGAACACGTGACTGATCATGCACTAATCACGTGACTGATCATGCACTGATCACGTGGCTAACATGCACTGCTCACGTGGCTGATCATGCAATGATCACGCAGCTACCATATACTGGTTACATGACTGATCATGCACTGATCACGTAATTGATCATGCACTGATCACCTGGCTTATCATGCATTGATCATGTGACTGATCATGCGCTGATCATGTTTGGTGTCACACACTGATCATGTGCATCTGCAGGCAATGAACTAAGAGCTGAGTAGGCAGGAATCAGTCAGCAGGCTATAATCATGGAACTCAGCTCTGAGAAATCATGCTGCTCAGCTGGCATTAATCAAGTAGATGAGCAGGCAGGAATTACGCAGCACAGGTGGCAATTGTCAAGGAGATGACAGGCAGGAATCGTGCAGCTCAGCTGGCAATTGTCAAGTAGATGAGCAGACAGTAATCAAACAGCTCAGCAGGCCCTTATCATGTGACTGAGCATGCATTATTCACGTGAATCATGCTGCTCAGCTGGCAATAATCAAGCAGCTAGCAGGCAGGAATTACACAGCACAGCTGGCAGTTGTCAAGCAGATGAGAGGCAGGAATCGTGCAGCTCAGCTGGCAATTGTCAAGCAGATGAGCAGACAGTAATCATGCAGCTCAGCAGGCCCTGATCACGTGACTGAGCATGCACTGTTCACGTGGCTGATCATACACTGATCACGTGATTGATCATGCACTGATCACTTGGATATCATGCACTGATCACGTGGCTGATCATACACTTTTCACGTGTCTGACCATGCACTGATCACGTGGCTGATCATACACTGCTCACGTAACTGATCATGCACTGATCACGTGGCTATCATGCACTGAATACGTGGCTGAACATGCACTGTTCACGTGGCTGATCACACACCTGTCACGTGACATATCATGCACTTATCACGTGGCACTCATGCACTGATCACGTGGCTGATCATACTCTGCTCACGTAACTGATCATGCACACATCACGTGGCTATCATGCACTGCTCTCGTGCTTCATCATGGAATGATCACGAAGCTACCATATACTGGTCACGTGACTGATCATGCACAGATCACGTAAATGATCATGCACTGTTCACGTGACTGATCATGCACTGATCACGTGACTGATCATGCACTGATCACGTGGCTATCATGCACTGCTCACGTGGCTGATCATGCAACGATCACGTAGCACCATGTACTGGTCACGTGACTGATCATGCACTGATCACGCAATTGATCATGCACTGATCACGTGGCTCATCATGCACTGTTCACGTGGCTGATCACACACGTATCACGTGACTGATCATGCACTGATCACGTGACTATCATGCACTGATCACGTGGCTATCATGCACTGATCACGTGGCTGATCACACACTGATCACGTGACTGATCATGCACTGATCACGTGGCTATCATGCACTGATCACGTGGCTGATCATGCACTGATATCATGCACTGATCACGTGGCTGATCATGCACGTATCACGTGACTGATCATGCACTGATCACGTGGCTATCATGCACTGATCACGTGGCTGATCATGCACTGATCACGTAGCTACCATGCACTGATCACGTGACTGATCATGCACTGATCACGTGGCTGATCATGCACTGATCACGTGACTGATCATGCACTGATCACGTGGCTGATCATGCACTGATCACGCAGCTATCATGCACTGATCACATGACTGATCATGCACTGATCACGTAACTGATCATGCACTGATCACGTCACTTATCATGCACTGATCATGTGACTGATCATGCGCTGATCATGTTTGCTGTCATACACTGATCATGTGCCTCTGGAGGCAATGAACAAGAGCTGAGTAGGCAGGAATCAGCAGGCAATAATCATGGAACTCAGCTCTGAGAAATCATGCTGCTCAGCTGGCAATAATCAAGCAGATGAGCAGGCAGGAATTATGCAGCACAGGTGGCAATTGTCAAGCAGATGACAGGCAGGAATCGTGCAGCTCAGCTGGCAATTGTCAAGCAGATGAGCAGACAGTAATCACGCAGCTCAGCAGGCCCTGATCACGTGACTGAGCATGCACTGTTCACGTGGCTGATCACACACTGATCACGTGAATGATCATGCACTGATCACGTGGCTATCATGCACTGATCACGTGACTGATCATGCACTGATCACGTGGCTGTCATGCACTGATCACGTGGCTGATCATGCACTGATCACGTGGCTGATCATGCACTGATCACGTGACTGATCATGCACTGATCACGTGGCTATCATGCACTGATCACGTGGCTGATCATACACTGATCACGTGACTGATCATGCACTGATTGTGGTGCTATCATGCATTGACTACATGACTGATCATGCACTGATCACGTGCTGATCATGCACTGATCACGTGACTGATCATGCACTGATCACGTGACTGATCATGCACTGATCACGTGGCTATCATGCACTGATCACGTGGCTGATCATGCACTGATCACGTGACTGATCATGCACTGATCACGTGGCTGATCATGCACTGATCACGTGGCTGATCATGCACTGATCACGTAGCTATCATGCACTGGTCACGTGACTGATCATGCACTGATCACGTAAATGATCATGCACTGATCACGTGACTGATCATGCACTGATCACGTGACTGATCATGCACTGATCACGTGGCTATCATGCACTGATCACGTGGCTGATCATGCACTGATCACGTAGCAACCATGTACTGGTCACGTGACTGATCATGCACTGATCACGTAATTGATCATGCACTGATCACGTGGCTGATCATGCACTGATCACGTGACTGATCATGCACTGATCACGTGACTGATCATGCACTGATCACGTGGCTATCATGCACTGATCACGTGGCTGATCATGCACTGATCAGTGACTGATCATGCACTGATCACGTGACTGATCATGCACTGATCACGTGGCTATCATGCACTGATCACGTGGCTGATCATGCACTGATCACGTGACTGATCATGCACTGATCACGTGACTGATCATGCACTGATCACGTGGCTGATCATGCACTGATCACGTGGCTATCATGCACTGATCACGTGGCTGATCATGCACTGATCACGTGACTGATCATGCACTGATCACGTGGTATCATGCACTGATCACGTGGCTGATCATGCACTGATCACGTGGCTGATCATGCACTGATCACGTGGCTGATCATGCACTGATCACGTGGCTGATCATGCACTGATCACGTGGCTATCATGCACTGATCACGTGGCTGATCATGCACTGATCACGTGACTGATCATGCACTGATCACGTGACTGATCATGCACTGATCACGTAGCTATCATGTACTGATCACGTGACTGATCATGCACTGATCACGTGGCTGATCATGCACTGATCACGTGGCTGATCATGCACTGATCACGTGGCTGATCATGCACTGATACCGTGACTGAGCATGGACTGATCACATGACTATCATGTAGTGATCACGTGACATAATGGCGCTGATCATGTGACTGATCATGCACTGATCGTGTTTGCTATCATACACTGATCATGTGCCTCTGGAGGCAATAAACAAAGAGCTGAGTAGGCACGAATCAAACAGTCAGCAGGCAATAAACATGGAACTCAGCTGTGAGGAATCATGCTGCTCAGCTGGCAATAATCAGGCAGATGAGCAGGCAGGAATTACGCAGCACAGCTGGCAATTGTTAAGCAGATGACAGGCAGGAATCGTGCAGCTCAGCTGGCAATTGTCAAGCAGATGAGCAGACAGTAATCACGCAGCTCAGCAGGCCCTGATCACGTGACTGAGCATGCACTGTTCACGTGGCTGATCACACACTGATCACGTGATTGATCATGCACTGATCACTTGGATATCATGCACTGATCACGTGGCTGATCATACACTGTTCACGTGTCTGACATGCACTGATCACGTGGCTGATCATACACTGCTCACGTAACTGATCATGCACTGATCACGTAACTGATCATGCACTGATCACGTGGCTGATCATGCACTGATCACGTGGCTATCATGCACTGATCACGTGACTGATCATGCACTGATCACGTGACTGATCATGCACTGATCACGTGGCTGATCATGCACTGATCACGTGACTGATCATGCACTGATCACGTGACTGATCATGCACTGATCACGTGGCTATCATGCACTGATCACGTGGCTGATCATGCAATGATCACGTAGCTATCATGCACTGTCACGTGACTGATCATGCACTGATCACGTGACTGATCATGCACTGATCACGTGACTGATCATGCACTGATCACGTGACTGATCATGCACTGATCACGTGACTGATCATGCACTGATCACGTGGCTATCATGCACTGATCACGTGGCTGATCATGCACTGATCACGTAGCTACCATGTACTGGTCACGTGACTGATCATGCACTGATCACGTAATTGATCATGCACTGATCACGTGGCTGATCATGCACTGATCACGTGGCTGATCATGCACTGATCACGTGACTGATCATGCACTGATCACGTGACTGATCATGCACTGATCACGTGGCTATCATGCACTGATCACGTGGCTGATCATGCACTGATCACGTGCCTGATCATGCACTGATCACATGACTGATCATGCACTGATCACGTGACTGATCATGCACTGATCACGTGGCTATCATGCACTGATCACGTGGCTGATCATGCAATGATCATGTAGCTACCATGTACTGGTCACGTGACTGATCATACACTGATCAGTGACTGATCATGCACTGATCACGTGGCTGATCATGCACTGATCACGTAACTGATCATGCACTGATCACGTGGCTATCATGCACTGATCACGTGGCTGATCATGCACTGATCACGTGGCTGATCACACACTGATCACGTGACTATCATGCACTGATCACGTGGCATCATGCACTGATCACGTGGCTGATCATGCACTGATCACGTGACTGATCATGCACTGATCACGTGGCTATCATGCACTGATCACGTGGCTGTCATGCACTGATCACGTAGCTACATATACTGATCACGTGACTGATCATGCACTGATCACGTGACTGATCATGCACTGATCACGTGACTGATCATGCACTGATCACGTGGCTATCATGCACTGCTCACGTGGCTGATCATGCAATGATCACGTAGCTACCATGTACTGGTCACGTGACTGATCATGCACTGATCACGTAATTGATCATGCACTGATCACGTGGCTGATCATGCACTGATCACGTGGCTGATCACACATGACTGATCATGCACTGATCACGTGGCTATCATGCACTGATCACGTGGCTATCATGCACTGATATCATGCACTGATCACGTGGCTGATCACACACGTATCACGTGACTGATCATGCACTGATCACGTGACTGATCATGCACTGATCACGTGGCTATCATGCACTGATCACGTGGCTGATCATGCACTGATCACGTAGCTACCATGCACTGATCACGTGACTGATCATGCACTGATCACGTAACTGATCATGCACTGATCACGTGGCTGATCATGCACTGATCACGTGGCTGATCATGCACTGATCACGTGGCTATCATGCACTGATCACGTGGCTGATCATGCACTGATCACGCAGCTACATGTACTGTCACGTGACTGATCATGCACTGATCACGTGACTGATCATGCACTGATCACTGGCTATCATGCACTGATCACGTGGCTATCATGCACTGATCACGTGGCTGATCATGCACTGATCACGTGACTGATCATGCACTGATCACGTCTATATCATGCACTGATCACGTGACTGATCATGCACTGATCACGTGGCTGATCATGCACTGATCACGTGACTGATCATGCACTGATCACGTGGCTATCATGCACTGATCACGTGGCTGATCATACACTGATCACGTGACTGATCATGCACTGATCACGTGACTATCATGCACTGATCACGTGGCTGATCATGCACTGATCACGTGGCTATCATGCACTGATCACGTGACTGATCATGCACTGATCACGTGGCTGATCATGCACTGATCACGTGGCTGATCATGCACTGATCACGTGACTGATCATGCACTGATCACGTGGCTGATCATGCACTGATCACGTGACTGATCATGCACTGATCACGTGGCTATCATGCACTGATCACGTGGCTGATCATGCAATGATCACGTAGCTACCATATACTGGTCACTGACTGATCATGCACTGATCACGTAACTGATCATGCACTGATCACGTGACTGATCATGCACTGATCACGTGACTGATCATGCACTGATCACGTGGCTATCATGCACTGCTCACGTGGCTGATCATGCACTGATCACGTAGCAACCATGTACTGATCACGTGACTGATCATGCACTGATCACGTAATTGATCATGCACTGATCACGTGGCTGATCATGCACTGATCACGTGACTGATCATGCACTGATCACGTGACTGATCATGCACTGATCACGTGGCTATCATGCACTGATCACGTGGCTATCATGCACTGATCACGTGGATATCATGCACTGATCACGTGGCTGATCACACACGATCACGTGACTGATCATGCACTGATCACGTGGCTATCATGCACTGATCACGTGGCTACCATGTACTGATCACGTGACTGATCATGCACTGATCACGTGGCTGATCATGCACTGATCACGTGGCTGATCATGCACTGATCACGTGGCTATCATGCACTGATCACGTGGCTGATCATGCACTGATCACGCAGCTATCATGCACTGGTCACGTGACTGATCATGCACTGATCACGTGGCTGATCATGCACTGATCACGTGACTGATCATGCACTGATCACGTGGCTATCATGCACTGATCACGTGGCTGATCATGCACTGATCACGTGGCTACCATGTACTGATCACGTGACTGATCATGCACTGATCACGTAACTGATCATGCACTGATCACGTGGCTGATCATGCACTGATCACGTGGCTGATCATGCACTGATCACGTGGCTGATCATGCACTGATCACGTGACTGATCATGCACTGATCACGTGACTGATCATGCACTGATCACGTGGCTATCATGCACTATCACGTGGCTGATCATGCAATGATCATGTAGCTACCATGTACTGGTCACGTGACTGATCATGCACTGATCACGTGACTGATCATGCACTGATCACGTGGCTATCATGCACTGATCACGTGGCTGATCATGCACTGATCACGTGCCTGATCATGCACTGATCACGTGACTGATCATGCACTGATCACGTGGCAATCATGCACTGATCACGTGGCTGATCATGCACTGATCACGTGGCTGATCATGCACTGATCACGTGGCTATCATGCACTGATCACGTGGCTGATCATGCACTGATACCGTGACTGAGCATGGACTGATCACATGACTATCATGTAGTGATCACGTGACTTAATGGCGCTGATCATGTGACTGATCATGCGCTGATCATGTTTGCTATCATACACTGATCATGTGCCTCTGGAGGCAATAAACAAAGAGCTGAGTAGGCACGAATCAAACAGTCAGCAGGCAATAATCATGGAACTCAGCTGTGAGGAATCATGCTGCTCAGCTGGCAATAATCAAGCAGATGAGCAGGCAGGAATTACGCAGCACAGCTGGCAATTGTCAAGCAGATGACAGGCAGGAATCGTGCAGCTCAGCTGGCAATTGTCAAGCAGATGAGCAGACAGTAATCACGCAGCTCAGCAGGCCCTGATCACGTGACTGAGCATGCACTGTTCACGTGGCTGATCATACACTGATCACGTGATTGATCATGCACTGATCACTGGATATCATGCACTGATCACGTGGCTGATCATACACTGATCACGTGGCTGATCATGCACTGATCACGTGGCTATCATGCACTGATCACGTGACTGATCACACACTGATCACGTGACTGATCATGCACTGATCACGTGGCTGATCATGCACTGATCACGTGGCTATCATGCACTGATCACGTGGCTGATCATGCACTGATCACGTGGCTACCATGTACTGATCACGTGACTGATCATGCACTGATCACGTAACTGATCATGCACTGATCACGTGGCTGATCATGCACTGATCACGTGGCTGATCATGCACTGATCACGTAACTGATCATGCACTGATCACGTGACTGATCATGCACTGATCACGTGGCTATCATGCACTGATCACGTGGCTGATCATGCACTGATCACGTGCCTGATCATGCACTGATCACGTGGCTGATCATGCACTGATCACGTGACTGATCATGCACTGATCACGTGACTGATCATGCACTGATCACGTGGCTGATCATGCACTGATACCGTGACTGAGCATGACTGATCACATGACTATCATGTAGTGATCACGTGACTTAATGGCACTGATCATGTGACTGATCATGCACTGATTATGTTTGCTATCATACACTGATCATGTGCCTCTGGAGGCAATAAACAAAGAGCTGAGTAGGCACGAATCATACAGTCAGCAGGCAATAATCATGGAACTCAGGTGTGAGGAATCATGCTGCTCAGCTGGCAATAATCAAGCAGCTGAGCAGGCAGGAATTACGCAGCAGAGCTGGCAATTGTCAAGCAGATGACAGGCAGGAATCGTGCAGCTCAGCTGGCAATAGTCAAGCAGATGAGCAGACAGTAATCACGCAGCTCAGCAGGCCCTGATCACGTGACTGATCATGCACTGTTCACGTGGCTGATCATGCACTGATCACGTGGCTGATCATGCACTGATCACGTGGCTATCATGCACTGATCACGTGGCTGATCATGCACTGATCACGCTAGCCATGCACTGATCACGTGACTGATCATGCACTGATCACGTAACTGATCATGCACTGATCACGTGGCTATCATGCACTGATCATGTGACTGATCATGCACTGATCATGTTTGCTGTCATACACTGATCATGTGCCTCTGGAGGCAATGAACAAAGAGCTGAGTAGGCACGAATCAGTAGGCAATAATCATGGAACTCAGCTCTGAGAAATCATGCTGCTCAGCTGGCAATAATCAAGCACATGAGCAGGCAGGAATTATGCAGCACAGATGGCAATTGTCAAGCAGATGACAGGCAGGAATCGTGCAGCTCAGCTGGCAATTGTCAAGCAGATGAGCAGACAGTAATCACGCAGCTCAGCAGGCCTGATCACGTGACTGATCATGCACTGATCACGTGGCTGATCATGCACTGATCACGTGACTGATCATGCACTGATCACGTGGCTGATCATGCACTGATCACGTGACTGATCATGCACTGATCACGTGGCTGATCATGCACTGATCACGTGGCTGATCATGCACTGATCACGTGGCTATCATGCACTGATCACGTGGCTGATCATGCACTGATCACGTGACTGATCATGCACTGATCACGTGGCTATCATGCACTGATCACGTGGCTATCATGCACTGATCACGTGGCTGATCATGCACTGATCACGTAGCTATCATGCACTGGTCACGTGACTGATCATGCACTGATCACGTAACTGATCATGCACTGATCACGTGGCTGATCATGCACTGATCACGTGGCTATCATGCACTGATCACGTGGCTGATCATGCACTGATCACGCAGCTATCATGCACTGGTCACGTGACTGATCATGCACTGATCACGTGGCTGATCATGCACTGATCACGTGACTGATCATGCACTGATCACGTGGCTATCATGCACTGATCACGTGGCTGATCATGCACTGATCACGCAGCTATCATGCACTGGTCACGTGACTGATCATGCACTGATCACGTAACTGATCATGCACTGATCACGTGGCTGATCATGCACTGATCACGTGACTGATCATGCACTGATCACGTGACTGATCATGCACTGATCACGTGGCTATCATGCACTGATCACGTGGCTGACATGCACTGATCACGTGGCTGATCACACACTGTCACGTGACTATCATGCACTGATCACGTGGCACTCATGCACTGATCACGTGGCTGATCATACACTGATCACGTAACTCATCATGCACTGATCACGTGGCTATCATGCACTGATCACGTGGCTGTCATGCAATGATCACGTAGCTACCATGCACTGATCACGTGACTGATCATGCACTGATCACGTGACTGATCATGCACTGATCACGTGACTGATCATGCACTGATCACGTGGCTATCATGCACTGATCACGTGGCTGATCATGCACGATCACGTAGCAACCATGTACTGGTCACGTGACTGATCATGCACTGATCACGTAATTGATCATGCACTGATCACGTGGCTCATCATGCACTGATCACGTGGCTGATCACACGATCACGTGACTGATCATGCACTGATCACGTGACTGATCATGCACTGATCACGTGGCTATCATGCACTGATCACGTGGATATCATGCACTGATCACGTGGCTGATCACACACTGATCACGTGACTGATCATGCACTGATCACGTGGCTATCATGCACTGATCACGTGGCTGATCATGCACTGATATCATGCACTGATCACGTGGCTGATCACACACTGATCACGTGACTGATCATGCACTGATCACGTGGCTATCATGCACTGATCACGTGGCTGATCATGCACTGATCACGTAGCTACCATGCACTGATCACGTGACTGATCATGCACTGATCACGTGATGATCATGCACTGATCACGTGGCTGATCATGCACTGATCACGTAGCTACCATGCACTGATCACGTGACTGATCATGCACTGATCACGTGGCTGATCATGCACTGATCACGTGACTGATCATGCACTGATCACGTGACTGATCATGCACTGATCACGTGGCTATCATGCACTGATCACGTGGCTGATCATGCAATGATCACGCAGCTACATGTACTGGTCACATGACTGATCATGCACTGATCACGTAACTGATCATGCACTGATCACGTGGCTTATCATGCACTGATCATGTGACTGATCATGTGCTGATCATGTTTGCTATCATACACTGATCATGTGCCTCTGGAGGCAATGAACAAAGAGCTGAGTAGGCACGAATCAGTCAGGCAATAATCATGGAACTCAGCTGTGAGAAATCATGCTGCTCAGCTGGCAATAATCAAGCAGCTGAGCAGGCAGGAATTATGCAGCACAGCTGGCAATTGTCAAGCAGATGACAGGCAGGAATCGTGCAGCTCAGCTGGCAATTGTCAAGCAGATGAGCAGACAGTAATCACGCAGCTCAGCAGGCCCTGATCACGTGACTGAGCATGCACTGATCACGTAACTGATCATGCACTGATCACGTGGCTGATCATGCACTGATCACGTGGCTGATCATGCACTGATCACGTGACTGATCATGCACTGATCACGTGGTGATCATGCACTGATCACGTGGCTGATCATGCACTGATCACGTGGCTGATCATGCACTGATCACGTGGCTGATCACACACTGATCACGTGACTGATCATGCACTGATCACGTGGCTGATCATGCACTGATCACGTGGCTATCATGCACTGATCACGTGGCTGATCATGCACTGATCACGTGGCTGATCATGCACTGATCACGTGACTGATCATGCACTGATCACGTGGCTGATCATGCACTGATCACGTGGCTGATCATGCAATGATCACGTAGCTACCATGTACTGATCACGTGACTGATCATGCACTGATCACGTGGCTGATCATGCACTGATCACGTGACTGATCATGCACTGATCACGTGACTGATCATGCACTGATCACGTGGCTATCATGCACTGATCACGTGGCTGATCATGCACTGATCACGCAGCTACCATGTACTGGTCACGTGACTGATCATGCACTGATCACGTAATTGATCATGCACTGATCACGTGGCTGATCATGCACTGATCACGTGACTGATCATGCACTGATCACGTGACTGATCATGCACTGATCACGTGGCTATCATGCACTGATCACGTGGCTGATCATGCACTGATCACGTGGCTGATCATGCACTGATCACGTGACTGATCATGCACTGATCACGTGACTGATCATGCACTGATCACGTGGCTATCATGCACTGATCACGTGGCTGATCATGCAATGATCACGTAGCTACCATGTACTGGTCACGTGACTGATCATGCACTGATCACGTGACTGATCATGCACTGATCACGTGGCTATCATGCACTGATCACGTGGCTGATCATGCACTGATCACGTGCCTGATCATGCACTGATCACGTGACTGATCATGCACTGATCACGTAGCTATCATGCACTGATCACGTGGCTGATCATGCACTGATCACGTGGCTGATCATGCACTGATCACGTGGCTGATCATGCACTGATCACGTGGCTGATCATGCACTGATACCGTGACTGAGCATGGACTGATCACATGACTATCATGTAGTGATCACGTGACTTAATGGCGCTGATCATGTGACTGATCATGCGCTGATCATGTTTGCTATCATACACTGATCATGTGCCTCTGGAGGCAATAAACAAAGAGCTGAGTAGGCACGAATCAAACAGTCAGCAGGCAATAATCATGGAACTCAGGTGTGAGGAATCATGCTGCTCAGCTGGCAATAATCAAGCAGCTGAGCAGGCAGGAATTACACAGCACAGCTGGCAATTGTCAAGCAGATGAGCAGACAGTAATCACGCAGCTCAGCAGGCCCTGATCACGTGACTGAGCATGCACTGTTCACGTGGCTGATCATACACTGATCACGTGACTGATCATGCACTGATCACGTGGATATCATGCACTGATCACGTGGCTGATCATACACTGATCACGTAACTGATCATGCACTGATCACGTGGCTATCATGCACTGATCACGTGGCTGATCATGCACTGATCACGTGGCTATCATGTACTGGTCACGTGACTGATCATGCACTGATCACGTGGCTGATCATGCACTGATCACGTGACTGATCATGCACTGATCACGTGGCTATCATGCACTGATCACGTGGCTGATCATGCACTGATCACGTAGCTACCATGCACTGGTCACGTGACTGATCATGCACTGATCACGTAATTGATCATGCACTGATCACGTGACTGATCATGCACTGATCACGTGGCTGATCACACACTGATCACGTGACTGATCATGCACTGATCACGTGGTGATCATGCACTGATCACGTGGCTGATCATGCACTGATCACGTGGCTATCATGCACTGATCACGTGGCTGATCATGCACTGATCACGTGGCTATCATGCACTGATCACGTGGCTGATCATGCACTGATCACGTGGCTACCATGCACTGATCACGTGACTGATCATGCACTGATCACGTGGCTGATCATGCACTGATCACGTGACTGATCATGCACTGATCACGTGACTGATCATGCACTGATCACGTGGCTATCATGCACTGATCATGTGGCTGATCATGCACTGATCACGTGGCTGATCACACACTGATCACGTGACTGATCATGCACTGATCACGTGGCATCATGCACTGATCACGTGGCTGATCATGCACTGATCACGTAACTGATCATGCACTGATCACGTGGCTATCATGCACTGATCACGTGGCTGATCATGCAATGATCACGTAGCTACCATGTACTGATCACGTGACTGATCATGCACTGATCACGTGACTGATCATGCACTGATCACGTGACTGATCATGCACTGATCACGTGACTGATCATGCACTGATCACGTGGCTATCATGCACTGATCACGTGGCTGATCATGCACTGATCACGTAGCAACCATGTACTGGTCACGTGACTGATCATGCACTGATCACGTAATTGATCATGCACTGATCACGTGGCTCATCATGCACTGATCACGTGGCTGATCACACACTATCACGTGACTGATCATGCACTGATCACGTGACTATCATGCACTGATCACGTGGCTATCATGCACTGATCACGTGGATATCATGCACTGATCACGTGGCTGATCACACACGATCACGTGACTGATCATGCACTGATCACGTGGCTATCATGCACTGATCACGTGGCTGATCATGCACTGATCACGTAGCTACCATGCACTGATCACGTGACTGATCATGCACTGATCACGTGATTGATCATGCACTGATCACGTGGCTGATCATGCACTGATCACGTGACTGATCATGCACTGATCACGTGGCTATCATGCACTGATCACGTGCTGATCATGCACTGATCACGTGGCTGATCACACACTGTCACGTGACTGATCATGCACTGATCACGTGGCACTCATGCACTGATCACGTGGCTGATCATACACTGATCACGTAACTGATCATGCACTGATCACGTGGCTATCATGCACTGATCACGTGGCTGATCATGCAATGATCACGTAGCTACCATATACTGGTCACGTGACTGATCATGCACTGATCACGTAAATGATCATGCACTGATCACGTGACTGATCATGCACTGATCACGTGACTGATCATGCACTGATCACGTGGCTATCATGCACTGATCACGTGGCTGATCATGCAATGATCACGTAGCAACCATGTACTGGACACGTGACTGATCATGCACTGATCACGTAATTGATCATGCACTGATCACGTGGCTCATCAAGCACTGATCACGTGGCTGATCACACACGTATCACGTGACTGATCATGCACTGATCACGTGACTATCATGCACTGATCACGTGGCTATCATGCACTGATCACGTGGATATCATGCACTGATCACGTGGCTGATCACACACGATCACGTGACTGATCATGCACTGATCACGTGGCTATCATGCACTGATCACGTGGCTGATCATGCACTGATCACGTGGCTACCATGTACTGTCACGTGACTGATCATGCACTGATCACGTGATTGATCATGCACTGATCACGTGACTGATCATGCACTGATCACGTGACTGATCATGCACTGATCACGTGGCTATCATGCACTGATCGTGGCTGATCATGCACTGATCACGTGGCTGATCACACACTGTCACGTGACTGATCATGCACTGATCACGTGGCACTCATGCACTGATCACGTGGCTGATCATGCACTGATCACGTAACTGATCATGCACTGATCACGTGGCTATCATGCACTGATCACGTGGCTGATCATGCAATGATCACGTAGCTACCATATACTGATCACGTGACTGATCATGCACTGATCACGTAATGATCATGCACTGATCACGTGACTGATCATGCACTGATCACGTGACTGATCATGCACTGATCACGTGGCTATCATGCACTGATCACGTGGCTGATCATGCAATGATCACGTAGCAACCATGTACTGGACACGTGACTGATCATGCACTGATCACGTAATTGATCATGCACTGATCACGTGGCTCATCAAGCACTGATCACGTGGCTGATCACACACTATCACGTGACTGATCATGCACTGATCACGTGATATCATGCACTGATCACGTGGCTATCATGCACTGATCACGTGGATATCATGCACTGATCACGTGGCTGATCACACTGATCACGTGACTGATCATGCACTGATCACGTGGCTATCATGCACTGATCACGTGGCTATCATGCACTGATCACGTGGCTATCATGCACTGATCATGCACTGATCACGTGCCTGATCACAGACTGATCACGTGACTGATCATGCACTGATCACGTGGCTATCATGCACTGATCACGTGGCTGATCATGCACTGATCACGTTGCTACCATGCACTGATCACGTGACTGATCATGCACTGATCACGTGACTGATCATGCACTGATCACGTGGCTATCATGCACTGATCACGTGACTGATCATGCACTGATCACGTGACTGATCATGCACTGATCACGTGGCTGATCATGCACTGATCACGTGGCTGATCATGCACTGATCACGTGACTGATCATGCACTGATCACGTGGCTATCATGCACTGATCACGTGGCTGATCATGCACTGATCACGCAGCTACATGTACTGTCACGTGACTGATCATGCACTGATCACGTGACTGATCATGCACTGATCACGTGGCTATCATGCACTGATCACGTGGCTGATCATGCACTGATCACGTGACTGATCATGCACTGATCACGTGACTGATCATGCACTGATCACGTGGCTATCATGCACTGATCACGTGGCTGATCATGCACTGATCACGTGGCTGATCATGCACTGATCACGTGGCTGATCATGCACTGATCACGTGACTGATCATGCACTGATCACGTGGCTGATCATGCACTGATCACGTGGCTATCATGCACTGATCACGTGGCTGATCATGCACTGATCACGCAGCTATCATGCACTGGTCACGTGACTGATCATGCACTGATCACGTGACTGATCATGCACTGATCACGTGGCTATCATGCACTGATCACGTGGCTGATCATGCACTGATCACGTAGCTACCATGTACTGTCACGTGACTGATCATACACTGATCACGTGACTGATCATGCACTGATCACGTGGCTATCATGCACTGATCACGTGACTGATCATGCACTGATCACGTGGCTATCATGCACTGATCACGTGGCTATCATGCACTGATCACGTGGCTGATCATGCACTGATCACGCAGCTATCATGCACTGGTCACGTGACTGATCATGCACTGATCACGTGACTGATCATGCACTGATCACGTGGCTATCATGCACTGATCACGTGGCTGATCATGCACTGATCACGTAGCTACCATGTACTGATCACGTGACTGATCATGCACTGATCACGTGACTGATCATGCACTGATCACGTGGCTATCATGCACTGATCACGTGGCTGATCATGCACTGATCACGTAGCTATCATGCACTGATCACGTGACTGATCATGCACTGATCACGTAATTGATCATGCACTGATCACGTGGCTGATCATGCACTGATCACGTGACTGATCATGCACTGATCACGTGACTGATCATGCACTGATCACGTGGCTATCATGCACTGATCACGTGGCTGATCATGCACTGATCACGTGCCTGATCATGCACTGATCACGTGACTGATCATGCACTGATCACGTGACTGATCATGCACTGATCACGTGGCTATCATGCACTGATCACGTGGCTGATCATGCAATGATCACGTAGCTACCATGTACTGTCACGTGACTGATCATACACTGATCACGTGACTGATCATGCACTGATCACGTGGCTATCATGCACTGATCACGTGGCTGATCATGCACTGATCACGTGGCTGATCATGCACTGATCACGTGACTGATCATGCACTGATCACGTAGCTATCATGCACTGATCACGTGACTGATCATGCACTGATCACGTGGCTGATCATGCACTGATCACGTGGCTGATCATGCACTGATCACGTGGCTGATCATGCACTGATACCGTGACTGAGCATGGACTGATCACATGACTATCATGTAGTGATCACGTGACTTAATGGCGCTGATCATGTGACTGATCATGCGCTGATCATGTTTGCTATCATACACTGATCATGTGCCTCTGGAGGCAATAAACAAAGAGCTGAGTAGGCACGAATCAAACAGTCAGCAGGCAATAATCATGGAACTCAGGTGTGAGGAATCATGCTGCTCAGCTGGCAATAATCAAGCAGCTGAGCAGGCAGGAATTACACAGCACAGCTGGCAATTGTCAAGCAGATGAGCAGACAGTAATCACGCAGCTCAGCAGGCCCTGATCACGTGACTGAGCATGCACTGTTCACGTGGCTGATCATACACTGATCACGTGACTGATCATGCACTGATCACGTGGATATCATGCACTGATCACGTGGCTGATCATACACTGATCACGTAACTGATCATGCACTGATCACGTGGCTGATCATGCACTGATCACGTGGCTGATCATGCACTGATCACGTGGCTACCATATACTGATCACGTGACTGATCATGCACTGATCACGTGGCTGATCATGCACTGATCACGTGACTGATCATGCACTGATCACGTGGCTATCATGCACTGATCACGTGGCTGATCATGCACTGATCACGTAGCAACCATGCACTGATCACGTGACTGATCATGCACTGATCACGTAATTGATCATGCACTGATCACGTGACTGATCATGCACTGATCACGTGGCTGATCATGCACTGATCACGTGACTGATCATGCACTGATCACGTGGCTGATCATGCACTGATCACGTGGCTGATCATGCACTGATCACGTGGCTATCATGCACTGATCACGTGGCTGATCATGCACTGATCACGTGGCTATCATGCACTGATCACGTGGCTGATCATGCACTGATCACGTGGCTACCATGCACTGATCACGTGACTGATCATGCACTGATCACGTGATTGATCATGCACTGATCACGTGACTGATCATGCACTGATCACGTGACTGATCATGCACTGATCACGTGGCTATCATGCACTGATCATGTGGCTGATCATGCACTGATCACGTGGCTGATCACACACTGTCACGTGACTGATCATGCACTGATCACGTGGCATCATGCACTGATCACGTGGCTGATCATGCACTGATCACGTGACTGATCATGCACTGATCACGTGGCTATCATGCACTGATCACGTGGCTGATCATGCAATGATCACGTAGCTACCATATACTGGTCACGTGACTGATCATGCACTGATCACGTAACTGATCATGCACTGATCACGTGACTGATCATGCACTGATCACGTGACTGATCATGCACTGATCACGTGGCTATCATGCACTGATCACGTGGCTGATCATGCACTGATCACGTAGCAACCATGTACTGGTCACGTGACTGATCATGCACTGATCACGTAATTGATCATGCACTGATCACGTGACTGATCATGCACTGATCACGTGGCTGATCATGCACGATCACGTGACTGATCATGCACTGATCACGTGACTATCATGCACTGATCACGTGGCTATCATGCACTGATCACGTGGATATCATGCACTGATCACGTGGCTGATCATGCACTGATCACGTGACTGATCATGCACTGATCACGTGGCTATCATGCACTGATCACGTGGCTGATCATGCACTGATCACGTAGCTACCATGTACTGTCACGTGACTGATCATGCACTGATCACGTAACTGATCATGCACTGATCACGTGACTGATCATGCACTGATCACGTGACTGATCATGCACTGATCACGTGACTGATCATGCACTGATCACGTGGCTATCATGCACTGATCACGTGGCTGATCATGCACTGATCACGTGGCTACCATATACTGATCACGTGACTGATCATGCACTGATCACGTGATTGATCATGCACTGATCACGTGGCTGATCATGCACTGATCACGTGGCTGATCATGCACTGATCACGTGACTGATCATGCACTGATCACGTGACTGATCATGCACTGATCACGTGGCTATCATGCACTGATCACGTGGCTGATCATGCACTGATCACGTGCCTGATCATGCACTGATCACATGACTGATCATGCACTGATCACGTGACTGATCATGCACTGATCACGTGGCTATCATGCACTGATCACGTGGCTGATCATGCAATGATCACGTAGCTACCATGTACTGGTCACGTGACTGATCATGCACTGATCAGTGTCTGATCATGCACTGATCACGTGGCTGATCATGCACTGATCACGTAACTGATCATGCACTGATCACGTGGCTATCATGCACTGATCACGTGGCTGATCATGCACTGATCACGTGGCTGATCATGCACTGTCACGTGACTATCATGCACTGATCACGTGGCACTCATGCACTGATCACGTGGCTGATCATACACTGATCACGTGACTGATCATGCACTGATCACGTGGCTATCATGCACTGATCACGTGGCTGTCATGCACTGATCACGTAGCTACATATACTGATCACGTGACTGATCATGCACTGATCACGTGACTGATCATGCACTGATCACGTGACTGATCATGCACTGATCACGTGGCTATCATGCACTGCTCACGTGGCTGATCATGCAATGATCACGTAGCTACCATGTACTGGTCACGTGACTGATCATGCACTGATCACGTAATTGATCATGCACTGATCACGTGGCTGATCATGCACTGATCACGTGGCTGATCACACATGATCACGTGACTGATCATGCACTGATCACGTGGCTGATCATGCACTGATCACGTGGCTATCATGCACTGATATCATGCACTGATCACGTGGCTGATCACACACTGATCACGTGACTGATCATGCACTGATCACGTGACTATCATGCACTGATCACGTGGCTATCATGCACTGATCACGTGGCTGATCATGCACTGATCACGTAGCTACCATGCACTGATCACGTGACTGATCATGCACTGATCACGTAACTGATCATGCACTGATCACGTGGCTGATCATGCACTGATCACGTGGCTGATCATGCACTGATCACGTGGCTATCATGCACTGATCACGTGGCTGATCATGCAATGATCACGCAGCTACATGCACTGTCACGTGACTGATCATGCACTGATCACGTGACTGATCATGCACTGATCACTGGCTATCATGCACTGATTACGTGGCTATCATGCACTGATCACGTGGCTGATCATGCACTGATCACGTGACTGATCATGCACTGATCACGTGATATCATGCACTGATCACGTGACTGATCATGCACTGATCACGTGGCTGATCATGCACTGATCACGTGACTGATCATGCACTGATCACGTGGCTATCATGCACTGATCACGTGGCTGATCATACACTGATCACGTGACTGATCATGCACTGATCACGTGACTATCATGCACTGATCACGTGGCTGATCATGCACTGATCACGTAGCTATCATGTACTGATCACGTGACTGATCATGCACTGATCACGTGGCTGATCATGCACTGATCACGTGGCTGATCATGCACTGATCACGTGACTGATCATGCACTGATCACGTGGCTGATCATGCACTGATCACGTGACTGATCATGCACTGATCACGTGGCTATCATGCACTGATCACGTGGCTGATCATGCAATGATCACGTAGCTACCATATACTGGTCACGTGACTGATCATGCACTGATCACGTAACTGATCATGCACTGATCACGTGACTGATCATGCACTGATCACGTGACTGATCATGCACTGATCACGTGGCTATCATGCACTGATCACGTGGCTGATCATGCACTGATCACGTAGCAACCATGTACTGATCACGTGACTGATCATGCACTGATCACGTAATTGATCATGCACTGATCACGTGGCTCATCATGCACTGATCACGTGGCTGATCATGCACTGATCACGTGACTGATCATGCACTGATCACGTGGCTATCATGCACTGATCACGTGGCTATCATGCACTGATCACGTGGATATCATGCACTGATCACGTGGCTGATCACACACTGATCACGTGACTGATCATGCACTGATCACGTGGCTATCATGCACTGATCACGTGGCTATCATGCACTGATCACGTGACTGATCATGCACTGATCACGTACTGATCATGCACTGATCACGTGGCTGATCATGCACTGATCACGTGGCTATCATGCACTGATCACGTGGCTGATCATGCACTGATCACGTAGCTATCATGCACTGATCACGTGACTGATCATGCACTGATCACGTGGCTGATCATGCACTGATCACGTGACTGATCATGCACTGATCACGTGGCTATCATGCACTGATCACGTGGCTGATCATGCACTGATCACGTGGCTATCATGCACTGATCACGTGACTGATCATGCACTGATCACGTGACTGATCATGCACTGATCACGTGGCTGATCATGCACTGATCACGTGGCTGATCATGCACTGATCACGTGGCTGATCATGCACTGATCACGTGACTGATCATGCACTGATCACGTGACTGATCATGCACTGATCACGTGGCTATCATGCACTGATCACGTGGCTGATCATGCAATGATCATGTAGCTACCATGTACTGGTCACGTGACTGATCATGCACTGATCACGTGACTGATCATGCACTGATCACGTGGCTATCATGCACTGATCACGTGGCTGATCATGCACTGATCACGTGCCTGATCATGCACTGATCACGTGACTGATCATGCACTGATCACGTGGCTATCATGCACTGATCACGTGGCTGATCATGCACTGATCACGTGGCTGATCATGCACTGATCACGTGGCTGATCATGCACTGATCACGTGGCTGATCATGCACTGATACCGTGACTGAGCATGGACTGATCACATGACTATCATGTAGTGATCACGTGACTTAATGGCGCTGATCATGTGACTGATCATGCGCTGATCATGTTTGCTATCATACACTGATCATGTGCCTCTGGAGGCAATAAACAAAGAGCTGAGTAGGCACGAATCAAACAGTCAGCAGGCAATAATCATGGAACTCAGCTGTGAGGAATCATGCTGCTCAGCTGGCAATAATCAAGCAGATGAGCAGGCAGGAATTACGCAGCACAGCTGGCAATTGTCAAGCAGATGACAGGCAGGAATCGTGCAGCTCAGCTGGCAATTGTCAAGCAGATGAGCAGACAGTAATCACGCAGCTCAGCAGGCCCTGATCACGTGACTGAGCATGCACTGTTCACGTGGCTGATCATACACTGATCACGTGACTGATCATGCACTGATCACGTGGATATCATGCACTGATCACGTGGCTGATCATACACTGATCACGTGGCTGATCATGCACTGATCACGTGGCTGATCATGCACTGATCACGTGACTGATCATGCACTGATCACGTGACTGATCATGCACTGATCACGTGGCTGATCATGCACTGATCACGTGGCTATCATGCACTGATCACGTGGCTGATCATGCACTGATCACGTGGCTACCATGCACTGATCACGTGACTGATCATGCACTGATCACGTGACTGATCATGCACTGATCACGTGGCTGATCATGCACTGATCACGTGGCTGATCATGCACTGATCACGTGACTGATCATGCACTGATCACGTGACTGATCATGCACTGATCACGTGGCTATCATGCACTGATCACGTGGCTGATCATGCACTGATCACGTGCCTGATCATGCACTGATCACGTGGCTGATCATGCACTGATCACGTGACTGATCATGCACTGATCACGTGACTGATCATGCACTGATCACGTGGCTGATCATGCACTGATACCGTGACTGAGCATTGACTGATCACATGACTATCATGTAGTGATCACGTGACTTAATGGCACTGATCATGTGACTGATCATGCACTGATTATGTTTGCTATCATACACTGATCATGTGCCTCTGGAGGCAATAAACAAAGAGCTGAGTAGGCACGAATCATACAGTCAGCAGGCAATAATCATGGAACTCAGGTGTGAGGAATCATGCTGCTCAGCTGGCAATAATCAAGCAGCTGAGCAGGCAGGAATTACGCAGCAGAGCTGGCAATTGTCAAGCAGATGACAGGCAGGAATCGTGCAGCTCAGCTGGCAATAGTCAAGCAGATGAGCAGACAGTAATCACGCAGCTCAGCAGGCCCTGATCACGTGACTGAGCATGCACTGTTCACGTGGCTGATCATGCACTGATCACGTGACTGATCATGCACTGATCACGTGGCTATCATGCACTGATCACGTGGCTGATCATGCACTGATCACGTGCTACCATGCACTGATCACGTGACTGATCATGCACTGATCACGTAACTGATCATGCACTGATCACGTGGCTATCATGCACTGATCATGTGACTGATCATGTGCTGATCATGTTTGCTGTCATACACTGATCATGTGTGTCTGGAGGCAATGAACAAAGAGCTGAGTAGGCACGAATCAGTAGGCAATAATCATGGAACTCAGCTCTGAGAAATCATGCTGCTCAGCTGGCAATAATCAAGTACATGAGCAGGCAGGAATTATGCAGCACAGATGGCAATTGTCAAGCAGATGACAGGCAGGAATCGTGCAGCTCAGCTGGCAATTGTCAAGCAGATGAGCAGACAGTAATCACGCAGCTCAGCAGGCCTGATCACGTGACTGATCATGCACTGATCACGTGGCTGATCATGCACTGATCACGTGACTGATCATGCACTGATCACGTGGCTGATCATGCACTATCACGTGACTGATCATGCACTGATCACGTGGCTATCATGCACTGATCACGTGGCTATCATGCACTGATCACGTGGATATCATGCACTGATCACGTGGCTGATCACACACGTATCACGTGACTGATCATGCACTGATCACGTGGCTATCATGCACTGATCACGTGGCTATCATGCACTGATCACGTGGCTGATCATGCACTGATCACGTAGCTATCATGCACTGATCACGTGACTGATCATGCACTGATCACGTGACTGATCATGCACTGATCACGTGGCTGATCATGCACTGATCACGTGGCTATCATGCACTGATCACGTGGCTGATCATGCACTGATCACGCAGCTATCATGCACTGATCACGTGACTGATCATGCACTGATCACGTGGCTGATCATGCACTGATCACGTGACTGATCATGCACTGATCACGTGACTGATCATGCACTGATCACGTGGCTATCATGCACTGATCACGTGGCTGATCATGCACTGATCACGCAGCTATCATGCACTGATCACGTGACTGATCATGCACTGATCACGTAATTGATCATGCACTGATCACGTGGCTGATCATGCACTGATCACGTGACTGATCATGCACTGATCACGTGACTGATCATGCACTGATCACGTGGCTATCATGCACTGATCACGTGGCTGACATGCACTGATCACGTGGCTGATCACACACCTGTCACGTGACTATCATGCACTGATCACGTGGCACTCATGCACTGATCACGTGGCTGATCATACACTGATCACGTAACTGATCATGCACTGATCACGTGGCTATCATGCACTGCTCACGTGGCTGTCATGCAATGATCACGTAGCTACCATATACTGATCACGTGACTGATCATGCACTGATCACGTGACTGATCATGCACTGATCACGTGACTGATCATGCACTGATCACGTGGCTATCATGCACTGATCACGTGGCTGATCATGCACGATCACGTAGCAACCATGTACTGGTCACGTGACTGATCATGCACTGATCACGTAATTGATCATGCACTGATCACGTGGCTGATCATGCACTGATCACGTGGCTGATCACACACGTATCACGTGACTGATCATGCACTGATCACGTGACTGATCATGCACTGATCACGTGGCTATCATGCACTGATCACGTGGATATCATGCACTGATCACGTGGCTGATCACACTGTATCACGTGACTGATCATGCACTGATCACGTGGCTATCATGCACTGATCACGTGGCTATCATGCACTGATATCATGCACTGATCACGTGGCTGATCACACACTGATCACGTGACTGATCATGCACTGATCACGTGGCTATCATGCACTGATCACGTGGCTGATCATGCACTGATCACGTGGCTATCATGCACTGATCACGTGACTGATCATGCACTGATCACGTGACTATCATGCACTGATCACGTGGCTGATCATGCACTGATCACGTAGCTACCATGCACTGATCACGTGACTGATCATGCACTGATCACGTGACTGATCATGCACTGATCACGTGACTGATCATGCACTGATCACGTGACTGATCATGCACTGATCACGTGGCTATCATGCACTGATCACGTGGCTGATCATGCACTGATCACGCAGCTACAATGCACTGATCACGTGACTGATCATGCACTGATCACGTGACTGATCATGCACTGATCACGTGGCTTATCATGCACTGATCATGTGACTGATCATGCGCTGATCATGTTTGCTATCATACACTGATCATGTGCCTCTGGAGGCAATGAACAAAGAGCTGAGTAGGCACGAATCAGTAGGCAATAATCATGGAACTCAGCTGTGAGAAATCATGCTGCTCAGCTGGCAATAATCAAGTAGCTGAGCAGGCAGGAATTATGCAGCACAGCTGGCAATTGTCAAGCAGATGACAGGCAGGAATCGTGCAGCTCAGCTGGCAATTGTCAAGCAGATGAGCAGACAGTAATCACGCAGCTCAGCAGGCCCTGATCACGTGACTGAGCATGCACTGATCACGTGGCTGATCATGCACTGATCACGTGACTGATCATGCACTGATCACGTGGCTGATCATGCACTGATCACGTGACTGATCATGCACTGATCACGTGGCTGATCATGCACTGATCACGTGGCTGATCATGCACTGATCACGTGGCTGATCATGCACTGATCACGTGGCTGATCATGCACTGATCACGTGACTGATCATGCACTGATCACGTGGCTGATCATGCACTGATCACGTGGCTATCATGCACTGATCACGTGGCTGATCATGCACTGATCACGTGGCTGATCATGCACTGATCACGTGACTGATCATGCACTGATCACGTGGCTGATCATGCACTGATCACGCGGGTGATCACGCAATGATCACGTAGCTACCATGTACTGGTCACGTGACTGATCATGCACTGATCACGTGGCTGATCATGCACTGATCACGTGACTGATCATGCACTGATCACGTGACTGATCATGCACTGATCACGTGGCTATCATGCACTGATCACGTGGCTGATCATGCACTGATCACGTAGCTACCATGTACTGATCACGTGACTGATCATGCACTGATCACGTAATTGATCATGCACTGATCACGTGGCTGATCATGCACTGATCACGTGACTGATCATGCACTGATCACGTGACTGATCATGCACTGATCACGTGGCTATCATGCACTGATCACGTGGCTGATCATGCACTGATCACGTGGCTGATCATGCACTGATCACGTGACTGATCATGCACTGATCACGTGACTGATCATGCACTGATCACGTGGCTATCATGCACTACTCACGTGGCTGATCATGCAATGATCACGTAGCTACCATGTACTGGTCACGTGACTGATCATGCACTGATCACGTGACTGATCATGCACTGATCACGTGGCTATCATGCACTGATCACGTGGCTGATCATGCACTGATCACGTGCCTGATCATGCACTGATCACGTGACTGATCATGCACTGATCACGTAGCTATCATGCACTGATCACGTGGCTGATCATGCACTGATCACGTGGCTGATCATGCACTGATCACGTGGCTATCATGCACTGATCACGTGGCTGATCATGCACTGATACCGTGACTGAGCATGGACTGATCACATGACTATCATGTAGTGATCACGTGACTTAATGGCGCTGATCATGTGACTGATCATGCGCTGATCATGTTTGCTATCATACACTGATCATGTGCCTCTGGAGGCAATAAACAAAGAGCTGAGTAGGCACGAATCAAACAGTCAGCAGGCAATAATCATGGAACTCAGGTGTGAGGAATCATGCTGCTCAGCTGGCAATAATCAAGCAGCTGAGCAGGCAGGAATTACACAGCACAGCTGGCAATTGTCAAGCAGATGAGCAGACAGTAATCACGCAGCTCAGCAGGCCCTGATCACGTGACTGAGCATGCACTGTTCACGTGGCTGATCATACACTGATCACGTGACTGATCATGCACTGATCACGTGGATATCATGCACTGATCACGTGGCTGATCATACACTGATCACGTAACTGATCATGCACTGATCACGTGGCTATCATGCACTGATCACGTGGCTGATCATGCACTGATCACGTGACTGATCATGCACTGATCACGTAACTGATCATGCACTGATCACGTGACTGATCATGCACTGATCACGTGGCTATCATGCACTGATCACGTGGCTGATCATGCACTGATCACGTAGCTACCATGCACTGGTCACGTGACTGATCATGCACTGATCACGTAATTGATCATGCACTGATCACGTGACTGATCATGCACTGATCACGTGGCTGATCACACACTGATCACGTGACTGATCATGCACTGATCACGTGGCTATCATGCACTGATCACGTGGCTGATCATGCACTGATCACGTGGCTATCATGCACTGATCACGTGGCTGATCATGCACTGATCACGTGGCTATCATGCACTGATCACGTGGCTGATCATGCACTGATCACGTGGCTACCATGCACTGATCACGTGACTGATCATGCACTGATCACGTGGCTGATCATGCACTGATCACGTGACTGATCATGCACTGATCACGTGACTGATCATGCACTGATCACGTGGCTATCATGCACTGATCACGTGGCTGATCATGCACTGATCACGTGGCTGATCATGCACTGATCACGTGACTGATCATGCACTGATCACGTGGCACTCATGCACTGATCACGTGGCTGATCATGCACTGATCACGTGACTGATCATGCACTGATCACGTGGCTATCATGCACTGATCACGTGGCTGATCATGCACTGATCACGTAGCTATCATGCACTGATCACGTGACTGATCATGCACTGATCACGTGACTGATCATGCACTGATCACGTGACTGATCATGCACTGATCACGTGACTGATCATGCACTGATCACGTGGCTATCATGCACTGATCACGTGGCTGATCATGCACTGATCACGTAGCAACCATGTACTGGACACGTGACTGATCATGCACTGATCACGTAATTGATCATGCACTGATCACGTGACTCATCATGCACTGATCACGTGGCTGATCACACACGTATCACGTGACTGATCATGCACTGATCACGTGATTATCATGCACTGATCACGTGGCTATCATGCACTGATCACGTGGATATCATGCACTGATCACGTGGCTGATCATGCACGATCACGTGACTGATCATGCACTGATCACGTGGCTATCATGCACTGATCACGTGGCTGATCATGCACTGATCACGTGGCTATCATGCACTGATCACGTGACTGATCATGCACTGATCACGTGACTGATCATGCACTGATCACGTGGCTGATCATGCACTGATCACGTGACTGATCATGCACTGATCACGTGGCTATCATGCACTGATCACGTGGCTGATCATGCACTGATCACGTGGCTGATCACACACCTGTCACGTGACTGATCATGCACTGATCACGTGGCACTCATGCACTGATCACGTGGCTGATCATATACTGATCACGTAACTGATCATGCACACAACACGTGGCTATCATGCACTGCTCACGTGGCTGATCATGCAATGATCACGTAGCTACCATATACTGGTCACGTGACTGATCATGCACTGATCACGTAAATGATCATGCACTGATCACGTGACTGATCATGCACTGATCACGTGACTGATCATGCACTGATCACGTGGCTATCATGCACTGCTCACGTGGCTGATCATGCAATGATCACGTAGCAACCATGTACTGGACACGTGACTGATCATGCACTGATCACGTAATTGATCATGCACTGATCACGTGGCTCATCAAGCACTGATCACGTGGCTGATCACACGTATCACGTGACTGATCATGCACTGATCACGTGACTATCATGCACTGATCACGTGGCTATCATGCACTGATCACGTGGATATCATGCACTGATCACGTGGCTGATCACACACGTATCACGTGACTGATCATGCACTGATCACGTGGCTATCATGCACTGATCACGTGGCTGATCATGCACTGATCACGTAGCTACCATGCACTCGTCACGTGACTGATCATGCACTGATCACGTGACTGATCATGCACTGATCACGTGACTGATCATGCACTGATCACGTGACTGATCATGCACTGATCACGTGGCTATCATGCACTGATCACGTGCTGATCATGCACTGATCACGTGGCTGATCATGCACTGATCACGTGACTGATCATGCACTGATCACGTGGCACTCATGCACTGATCACGTGGCTGATCATGCACTGATCACGTGACTGATCATGCACTGATCACGTGGCTATCATGCACTGATCACGTGGCTGATCATGCAATGATCACGTAGCTACCATATACTGGTCACGTGACTGATCATGCACTGATCACGTAACTGATCATGCACTGATCACGTGACTGATCATGCACTGATCACGTGACTGATCATGCACTGATCACGTGGCTATCATGCACTGATCACGTGGCTGATCATGCAATGATCACGTAGCAACCATGTACTGGACACGTGACTGATCATGCACTGATCACGTAATTGATCATGCACTGATCACGTGGCTGATCATGCACTGATCACGTGGCTGATCACACACGTATCACGTGACTGATCATGCACTGATCACGTGACTATCATGCACTGATCACGTGGCTATCATGCACTGATCACGTGGCTATCATGCACTGATCACGTGGCTGATCACACATGATCACGTGACTGATCATGCACTGATCACGTGGCTATCATGCACTGATCACGTGGCTATCATGCACTGATCACGTGGCTATCATGCACTGATCATGCACTGATCACGTGGCTGATCACACACTATCACGTGACTGATCATGCACTGATCACGTGGCTATCATGCACTGATCACGTGGCTGATCATGCACTGATCACGTGGCTATCATGCACTGATCACGTGACTGATCATGCACTGATCACGTGACTATCATGCACTGATCACGTGACTATCATGCACTGATCACGTGACTATCATGCACTGATCACGTGACGATCATGCACTGATCACGTGGCTGATCATGCACTGATCACGTGGCTGATCATGCACTGATCACGTGACTGATCATGCACTGATCACGTGGCTATCATGCACTGATCACGTGGCTGATCATGCACTGATCACGCAGCTACATGCACTGTCACGTGACTGATCATGCACTGATCACGTGACTGATCATGCACTGATCACGTGGCTATCATGCACTGATCACGTGGCTGATCATGCACTGATCACGTGACTGATCATGCACTGATCACGTGACTGATCATGCACTGATCACGTGGCTATCATGCACTGATCACGTGGCTGATCATGCACTGATCACGTGGCTGATCATGCACTGATCACGTGGCTGATCATGCACTGATCACGTGACTGATCATGCACTGATCACGTGGCTGATCATGCACTGATCACGTGGCTATCATGCACTGATCACGTGGCTGATCATGCACTGATCACGCAGCTACCATGCACTGATCACGTGACTGATCATGCACTGATCACGTGACTGATCATGCACTGATCACGTGGCTATCATGCACTATCACGTGGCTGATCATGCAATGATCACGTAGCTACCATGTACTGGTCACGTGACTGATCATGCACTGATCACGTGACTGATCATGCACTGATCACGTGGCTATCATGCACTGATCACGTGACTGATCATGCACTGATCACGTGGCTATCATGCACTGATCACGTGGCTATCATGCACTGATCACGTGGCTGATCATGCACTGATCACGCAGCTATCATGCACTGATCACGTGACTGATCATGCACTGATCACGTGACTGATCATGCACTGATCACGTGGCTATCATGCACTGATCACGTGGCTGATCATGCACTGATCACGTAGCTATCATGCACTGATCACGTGACTGATCATGCACTGATCACGTGACTGATCATGCACTGATCACGTGGCTATCATGCACTGATCACGTGGCTGATCATGCACTGATCACGCAGCTATCATGCACTGATCACGGGACTGATCATGCACTGATCACGTAATTGATCATGCACTGATCACGTGGCTGATCATGCACTGATCACGTGACTGATCATGCACTGATCACGTGACTGATCATGCACTGATCACGTGGCTATCATGCACTGATCACGTGGCTGATCATGCACTGATCACGTGGCTGATCATGCACTGATCACGTGACTGATCATGCACTGATCACGTGACTGATCATGCACTGATCACGTGGCTATCATGCACTATCACGTGGCTGATCATGCAATGATCACGTAGCTACCATGTACCTGTCACGTGACTGATCATGCACTGATCACGTGACTGATCATGCACTGATCACGTGGCTATCATGCACTGATCACGTGGCTGATCATGCACTGATCACGTGGCTGATCATGCACTGATCACGTGACTGATCATGCACTGATCACGTAGCTATCATGCACTGATCACGTGGCTGATCATGCACTGATCACGTGGCTGATCATGCACTGATCACGTGGCTATCATGCACTGATCACGTGGCTGATCATGCACTGATACCGTGACTGAGCATGGACTGATCACATGACTATCATGTAGTGATCACGTGACTTAATGGCGCTGATCATGTGACTGATCATGCGCTGATCATGTTTGCTATCATACACTGATCATGTGCCTCTGGAGGCAATAAACAAAGAGCTGAGTAGGCACGAATCAAACAGTCAGCAGGCAATAATCATGGAACTCAGGTGTGAGGAATCATGCTGCTCAGCTGGCAATAATCAAGCAGCTGAGCAGGCAGGAATTACGCAGCACAGCTGGCAATTGTCAAGCAGATGAGCAGACAGTAATCACGCAGCTCAGCAGGCCCTGATCACGTGACTGAGCATGCACTGTTCACGTGGCTGATCATACACTGATCACGTGACTGATCATGCACTGATCACGTGGATATCATGCACTGATCACGTGGCTGATCATGCACTGATCACGTAACTGATCATGCACTGATCACGTGGCTATCATGCACTGATCACGTGGCTGATCATGCACTGATCACGTGGCTATCATGCACTGATCACGTGACTGATCATGCACTGATCACGTGACTGATCATGCACTGATCACGTGACTGATCATGCACTGATCACGTGGCTATCATGCACTGATCACGTGGCTGATCATGCACTGATCACGTAGCTACCATGCACTGGACACGTGACTGATCATGCACTGATCACGTAATTGATCATGCACTGATCACGTGACTGATCATGCACTGATCACGTGGCTGATCACACACTGATCACGTGACTGATCATGCACTGATCACGTGGCTATCATGCACTGATCACGTGGCTGATCATGCACTGATCACGTGGCTATCATGCACTGATCACGTGGCTGATCATGCACTGATCACGTGGCTATCATGCACTGATCACGTGGCTGATCATGCACTGATCACGTGGCTATCATGCACTGATCACGTGACTGATCATGCACTGATCACGTGATTGATCATGCACTGATCACGTGACTGATCATGCACTGATCACGTGACTGATCATGCACTGATCACGTGGCTATCATGCACTGATCATGTGGCTGATCATGCACTGATCACGTGGCTGATCACACACCTGTCACGTGACTGATCATGCACTGATCACGTGGCACTCATGCACTGATCACGTGGCTGATCATGCACTGATCACGTAACTGATCATGCACTGATCACGTGGCTATCATGCACTGATCACGTGGCTGATCATGCAATGATCACGTAGCTACCATATACTGGTCACGTGACTGATCATGCACTGATCACGTAAATGATCATGCACTGATCACGTGACTGATCATGCACTGATCACGTGACTGATCATGCACTGATCACGTGGCTATCATGCACTGATCACGTGGCTGATCATGCAATGATCACGTAGCAACCATGTACTGGACACGTGACTGATCATGCACTGATCACGTAATTGATCATGCACTGATCACGTGGCTCATCAAGCACTGATCACGTGGCTGATCACACACGTATCACGTGACTGATCATGCACTGATCACGTGACTATCATGCACTGATCACGTGGCTATCATGCACTGATCACGTGGATATCATGCACTGATCACGTGGCTGATCACACACGTATCACGTGACTGATCATGCACTGATCACGTGGCTATCATGCACTGATCACGTGGCTGATCATGCACTGATCACGTGGCTATCATGCACTGTCACGTGACTGATCATGCACTGATCACGTGACTGATCATGCACTGATCACGTGACTGATCATGCACTGATCACGTGACTGATCATGCACTGATCACGTGGCTATCATGCACTGATCACGTGCTGATCATGCACTGATCACGTGGCTGATCACACACTGTCACGTGACTGATCATGCACTGATCACGTGGCACTCATGCACTGATCACGTGGCTGATCATGCACTGATCACGTGACTGATCATGCACTGATCACGTGGCTATCATGCACTGATCACGTGGCTGATCATGCAATGATCACGTAGCTACCATGCACTGATCACGTGACTGATCATGCACTGATCACGTGACTGATCATGCACTGATCACGTGACTGATCATGCACTGATCACGTGACTGATCATGCACTGATCACGTGGCTATCATGCACTGATCACGTGGCTGATCATGCAATGATCACGTAGCAACCATGTACTGGTCACGTGACTGATCATGCACTGATCACGTAATTGATCATGCACTGATCACGTGGCTCATCAAGCACTGATCACGTGGCTGATCACACACGTATCACGTGACTGATCATGCACTGATCACGTGACTATCATGCACTGATCACGTGGCTATCATGCACTGATCACGTGGATATCATGCACTGATCACGTGGCTGATCACACACGTATCACGTGACTGATCATGCACTGATCACGTGGCTATCATGCACTGATCACGTGGCTGATCATGCACTGATCACGTGGCTACCATGCACTGGTCACGTGACTGATCATGCACTGATCACGTAATTGATCATGCACTGATCACGTGACTGATCATGCACTGATCACGTGACTGATCATGCACTGATCACGTGGCTATCATGCACTGATCATGTGGCTGATCATGCACTGATCACGTGGCTGATCACACACCTGTCACGTGACTGATCATGCACTGATCACGTGGCACTCATGCACTGATCACGTGGCTGATCATACACTGCTCACGTAACTGATCATGCACACAACACGTGGCTATCATGCACTTCTCACGTGGCTGATCATGCAATGATCACGTAGCTACCATATACTGGTCACGTGACTGATCATGCACTGATCACGTAAATGATCATGCACTGATCACGTGACTGATCATGCACTGATCACGTGACTGATCATGCACTGATCACGTGGCTATCATGCACTGCTCACGTGGCTGATCATGCAATGATCACGTAGCAACCATGTACTGGACACGTGACTGATCATGCACTGATCACGTAATTGATCATGCACTGATCACGTGGCTCATCAAGCACTGATCACGTGGCTGATCATACACGTATCACGTGACTGATCATGCACTGATCACGTGACTATCATGCACTGATCACGTGGCTATCATGCACT
This sequence comes from Bos javanicus, assembly GCF_032452875.1. NCBI lineage: Eukaryota > Metazoa > Chordata > Mammalia > Artiodactyla > Bovidae > Bos > Bos javanicus. The sequence goes on along the minus strand of NW_026893735.1, from coordinate 239,118 downwards.
GATCACGTGGATATCATGCACTGATCACGTGGCTGATCACACATGATCACGTGACTGATCATGCACTGATCACGTGGCTATCATGCACTGATCACGTGGCTATCATGCACTGATCACGTGGCTATCATGCACTGATCATGCACTGATCACGTGCCTGATCACAGACGTATCACGTGACTGATCATGCACTGATCACGTGGCTATCATGCACTGATCACGTGGCTGATCATGCACTGATCACGTGCTATCATGCACTGATCACGTGACTGATCATGCACTGATCACGTGACTATCATGCACTGATCACGTGGCTATCATGCACTGATCACGTGACTGATCATGCACTGATCACGTGACTGATCATGCACTGATCACGTGGCTGATCATGCACTGATCACGTGGATGATCATGCACTGATCACGTGACTGATCATGCACTGATCACGTGGCTATCATGCACTGATCACGTGGCTGATCATGCACTGATCACGCAGCTACATGTACTGTCACGTGACTGATCATGCACTGATCACGTGACTGATCATGCACTGATCACGTGGCTATCATGCACTGATCACGTGGCTATCATGCACTGATCACGTGACTGATCATGCACTGATCACGTGACTGATCATGCACTGATCACGTGGCTATCATGCACTGATCACGTGGCTGATCATGCACTGATCACGTGCCTGATCATGCACTGATCACGTGGCTGATCATGCACTGATCACGTGACTGATCATGCACTGATCACGTGGCTGATCATGCACTGATCACGTGGCTATCATGCACTGATCACGTGGCTGATCATGCACTGATCACGCAGCTACCATGCACTGATCACGTGACTGATCATGCACTGATCACGTGACTGATCATGCACTGATCACGTGGCTATCATGCACTATCACGTGGCTGATCATGCACTGATCACGTAGCTACCATGCACTGATCACGTGACTGATCATGCACTGATCACGTGACTGATCATGCACTGATCACGTGGCTATCATGCACTGATCACGTGACTGATCATGCACTGATCACGTGGCTATCATGCACTGATCACGTGGCTATCATGCACTGATCACGTGGCTGATCATGCACTGATCACGCAGCTATCATGCACTGATCACGTGACTGATCATGCACTGATCACGTGACTGATCATGCACTGATCACGTGGCTATCATGCACTGATCACGTGGCTGATCATGCACTGATCACGTAGCTATCATGCACTGTCACGTGACTGATCATGCACTGATCACGTGACTGATCATGCACTGATCACGTGGCTATCATGCACTGATCACGTGGCTGATCATGCACTGATCACGCAGCTATCATGCACTGATCACGGGACTGATCATGCACTGATCACGTAATTGATCATGCACTGATCACGTGGCTGATCATGCACTGATCACGTGACTGATCATGCACTGATCACGTGACTGATCATGCACTGATCACGTGGCTATCATGCACTGATCACGTGGCTGATCATGCACTGATCACGTGCTGATCATGCACTGATCACGTGACTGATCATGCACTGATCACGTGACTGATCATGCACTGATCACGTGGCTATCATGCACTATCACGTGGCTGATCATGCAATGATCATGTACCTACCATGTACCAGTCACGTGAGTGATCATACACCCATCAGGTGACTAATCATGTCTGATCACGTGGCTATCATGCACTGTTCACGTGGCTGATCATGCACTGATCACCTGCCTGGTCATGCACAGATCACGTGACTAATCATGAACTGATCACCTAGCAATCATTCACTGATCACCTGGCTGATCATGCACTGATCACGTGGCTATCATGCAATGATCACGTGGCTATCATGCACTGATCACGTGGCTGATCATGCACTGATACCGTGACTGAGCATGGACTGATCACATGACTATCATGTAGTGATCAAGTGACTTAATGGCGCAGACCATGTGACTGATCATGCGCTGATCATGTTTGCTATCATACACTGATCATGTGCCTCTGGAGGCAATAAACAAAGAGCTGAGTAGGCACGAATCTAACAGTCAGCAGGCAATAATCATGGAACTCAGGTGTGAGGAATCATGCTGCTCAGCTGGCAATAATCAAGCAGCTGAGCAGGCAGGAATTACACAGCACAGCTGGCAATTGTCAAGCAGATGAGCAGACTGTAATCACGCAGCTCAGCAGGCCCTGATCACGTGACTGAGCATGCACTGTTCACCTGGTTGATCATACACTGATCACGTGACTGATCAAGCACTGATCACTTGGATATCATGCACTGATCACGTGGCTGATCATACACTGCTCACGTAACTGATCATGCACTGATCACGTGGCTATCATGCACTGAATACGTGGCTGATCATGCAATGATCACGTGGCTACCATATACTGATCACGTGACTGATCATGCACTGATCACGTAAATGATCATGTACTGATCACGTGACTGATCACGCACTACTCACGTGGCTATCATGCACTGCTCACGTGGCTGATCATGCAATGATCACGTAGCAACCATGTACTGGACACGTGACTGATCATGCACTGATCACGTAATTAATCCTGCACTGATCACCTGACTCATCAAGCACTGATCACGTGGCTGATCACACACGTATCACGTGACTGATCATGCACTGATCACGTGGTTATGATGCACTGATCTCTTGGCTATCATTCACTGATCACGTGGATATCAGGCACGGATCACGTGGCTGATCAGACATGTATTACGTGGCTATCATGCACTGATCACGTGGCTGATCATGCAATGATCACGTGGCTACCATGTACTGATCACGTGACTGATCTTGCACTGATCACGTGACTGATCATACACTGATCAGGTGACTTATCATGCACTGTTCACGAGACTGATCATGCACTTATCACGTGGATATCATGCACTGATCATGCCGCTAAACATGCACTGTTCACGTGGCTTATCACACACCTGTCACGTGACTGATCATGCACTGATCACGTGGCACTCATGCACTGATCACGTGGCTGATCATGCTCTGCTCACGTAACTGATCATGCACACAACAGGTGGCTATCATGCACTTCTCACCTGGCTGGTCATGCAATGTTCACGTAGCTACCATATACTGGTCACGTGACTGATCATGCACAGATCACGTAACTGATCATGCACTGTTCACGTGACTGATCATGTACTGATCACGTGACTGATCATGCACTGATCACGTGGCTATCATGCACTGCTCACGTGGCTGATCATGCACTGATCACGTAGCAACCATGTACTGGACACGTGACTGATCATGCACTGATCACGTAATTAATCCTGCACTGATCACCTGACTCATCAAGCACTGATCACGTGGCTGATCACACACGTATCACGTTTCTGATCATGCACTGATCACGTGATTATCATGCACTGATCTCCTGGCTATCATTCACTGATCACGTGGATATCAGGCATGGATCACGTGGCTGATCACACACGTATCACGTGACTGATCATGCACTGATCACGTGGCTATCATGCACTGATCACGTGGCTGATCATGCACTGATCACGTAGCTACCATGTACTCGTCACGTGACTGATCTTGCACTGATCACGTAATTGATCATACACTGATCAGGTGACTTGTCATGCACTGTTCACGAGACTGATCATGCACTTATCACGTGGATATCATGCACTGATCATGTCGCTGAACATGCACTGATCACGTGGCTTATCACACACCTGTCACGTGACTGATCATGGACTGATCACGTGGCACTCATGCACTGATCACGTGGCTGATCATATTCTGCTCACGTAACTGATCATGCACACAACAGGTGGCTATCATGCACTTCTCACCTGGCTGGTCATGCAATGTTCACGTAGCTACCATATACTGGTCACGTGACTGATCATGCACAGATCACGTAAATGATCATGCACTGTTCACGTGACTGATCATGTACTGATCACGTGACTGATCACGCACTGATCACGTGGCTATCATGCACTGCTCACGTGGCTGATCATGCAATGATCACGTAACAACCATGTACTGGACACGTGACTGATCATGCACTGATCACGTAATTAATCCTGCACTGATCACCTGACTCATCAAGCACTGATCACGTGGCTGATCACACACGTATCACGTGACTGATCATGCACTGATCACGTGATTATCATGCACTGATCTCTTGGTTATCATTCACTGATCACGTGGATATCAGGCATGGATCACGTGGCTGATCACACGTATCACGTGACTGATCATGCACTAATCACGTGGCTATCATGCACTGATCACGTGGCTGATCATGCAATGATCACGTAGCTACCATGTACTCGTCACGTGACTGATCTTGCACTGATCACGTAATTGATCATACACTGATCAGGTGACTTGTCATGCACTGTTCACGAGACTGATCATGCACTTATCACGTGGATATCATGCACTGATCATGCCGCTGAACATGCACTGTTCACGTGGCTTATCACACACTGATCACGTGACTGATCATGCACTGATCACGTGGCACTCATGCACTGATCACGTGGCTGATCATATTCTGCTCACGTAACTGATCATGCACACAACAGGTGGCTATCATGCACTTCTCACCTGGCTGGTCATGCAATGTTCACGTAGCTACCATATACTGGTCACGTGACTGATCATGCACAGATCACGTAAATGATCATGCACTGTTCACGTGACTGATCATGTACTGATCACGTGACTGATCACGCACTGATCACGTGGCTATCATGCACTGCTCACGTGGCTGATCATGCAATGATCATGTAGCTACCATGTATCGGTCACGTGACTGACCATACACTCATCAGGTGACTGATCATGCACTGATCACGTGGCTATCATGCACTGATCACGAGACTGATCATGCACTGATCACGTGGCTATCATGCACTGCTCACGTGGCTATCATGCACTGCTCACGTGGCTGATCATGCAATGATCACGCAGCTACCATGTACTGGTCACATGACTGATCTTGCACTGATCACGTGACTGATCATGCACTGATCACTTGGATATCATGCACTACTCACGTGGCTGATCATGCAATGATCATGTAGCTACCATGTATCGGTCACGTGACTGACCATACACTCATCAGGTGACTGATCATGCACTGATCACGTGGCTATCATGCACTGATCACGAGACTGATCATGCACTGATCACGTGTATATCATGCCCTGATCACATGACTGCCCATGCACTGATTATGTGGATGATCATACAATGATCATGTGACAGATCATGCACTGATCACGTGGCGATCATGCACTGATCAAGTGTCTGATCATACTCTGCTCCCGAAACTGATCATGCACTGATCACGTGGCTATCATGCACTGCTCACGTGGCTGATCATGCAATGATCACGTAGCTACCATGGACTGGTCACATGAGTGATCATGCACATATCACGTAATTGATCATGCACTGATCAGGTGACTTATCATGCACTGTTCACGTGACTGATCATGCACTGTCCACGTGACTGATCATGCACTGATCTCGTGGCTATCATGCACGGCTCACGTGGCTGATCATGCAATGATCACGTAGCTACCATGTACTGATCACGTGATTGATCATGCACTGATCACGTGGCAATCATGCACTGATCACGTGGCTGATCATACTGTGCTCACATAACTGATCATGCACATATCACGTGGCTATCATGCACTGCTCACGTGGTTGGTCATGCAATGATCACTAGCTACCATATAATGGTCACGTGATTCATCATGCACTGATCACGTAAATGATCATGCACTGTTCACGTGACTGATCATGTACTGATCACGTGACTGATCATGCACTGATCTCTTGGCTATCATTCACTGATCACGTGGATATCAGGCATGGATCACGTGGCTGATCACACACTGATCACGTGACTGATCATGCACTAATCACGTGGCTATCATGCACTGATCACGTGGCTGATCATGCAATGATCACGTAGCTACCATGTACTCGTCACGTGACTGATCTTGCACTGATCACGTAATTGATCATACACTGATCAGGTGACTTGTCATGCACTGTTCACGAGACTGATCATGCACTTATCACGTGGATATCATGCACTGATCATGCCGCTGAACATGCACTGTTCACGTGGCTTATCACACACCTGTCACGTGACTGATCATGCACTGATCACGTGGCACTCATGCACTGATCACGTGGCTGATCATATTCTGCTCACGTAACTGATCATGCACACAACAGGTGGCTATCATGCACTTCTCACCTGGCTGGTCATGCAATGTTCACGTAGCTACCATATACTGGTCACGTGACTGATCATGCACAGATCACGTAAATGATCATGCACTGTTCACGTGACTGATCATGTACTGATCACGTGACTGATCACGCACTGATCACGTGGCTATCATGCACTGCTCACGTGGCTGATCATGCAATGATCACGTAGCAACCATGTACTGGACACGTGACTGATCATGCACTGATCACGTAATTAATCCTGCACTGATCACCTGACTCATCAAGCACTGATCACGTGGCTGATCACACACGTATCACGTGACTGATCATGCACTGATCACGTGATTATCATGCACTGATCTCTTGGTTATCATGCACTGATCACGTGGATATCAGGCACGGATCACGTGGCTGATCACACATGTATCACGTGACTGATCTTGCACTGATCACGTGGCTCTCATGCACTGATCACCTGGATATCATGCACTGATCACGTGTCTATCATGCACTGTATCATGCACTGATCACGTGCCTGATCACAGACGTATCACGTGACTGATCATGCACTGATCACGTGACTATCATGCACTGATCACGTGGCTGATCATGCAATGATCACGTTGCTACCATGTACTGATCACGTGACTGATCATGCACTGATATCGTGGCTCATCATGCACTGATCACGTGGCTATCATGCACTGATATCATGCACTGATCACGTGGCTAATCACACACGTATCACATGCCTGATCATGCACTGATTAGGTGACTAACATGCACTGATCACGTGGCTATCATGCACTGATCACGTAATTGATCCTGCACTGATCACGTGGCTCACCACGCACTGATCGCCTGGCTGATCACACACGTATCACGTGACTGATCATGTACAGATCACGTGACTAATCATGATGTGATCACGTGGCTATCCTGTACTGACCACGTGGATATCATGCACTGATCACGTGGCTGATCACACACGTATCACGTGACTGATCATGCACTGATCACGTGGTTATCATGCACTGATCACGTGGCTATCATGCACAGATCACGTGACTGATCATGCACTGATCACGTGACGGATCATGCACTGATCATGTGACTGATCATGCGCTCATCATGTTTGCTATCATACACTGATCATGTGCCTCTGGAGGCAATAAACAAAGAGCTGAGTAGGCACGAATCATACAGTCAGCAGGCAATAATCATGGAACTCAGGTGTGAGGAATCATGCTGCTCAACTGGCAATAATCAAGCAGCTGAGCAGGCAGGAATTACGCAGCACAGCTGGGAATTGTGAAGCAGATGACAGGCAGGAATCTTGCAGCTCAGCTTGCAATTGTCAAGCAGATGAACAGACAGTAATCACACAGCTCAGCAGGCCCTGATCACGTGACTGAGCATGCGCTGTTCACGTGGATGATCATACACTGATCACGTGATTGATCATGCACTGATCACCTGGCTATCATGCACTGATCACGTGGCTGAACATGCACTGTTCACGTGGCTGATCACACACCTGTCACGTCACTTATCATGCACTGATCACGTGGCACTCATGCACTGATCACATGGCTGATCATACTCTGCTCACGTAACTGATCATGCACATATCACATGGCCATCATGCACTGATCACGTGCCTGGTCATGCAATGATCACGTAGCTACCATATACTGGTCACGTGATTCATGATGCACAGATCACATAAATGATCATGCACTGTTCAAGTGACTGATCATGTACTGATCACATGACTGATCATGCACTGATCACGTGGCTATCATGCACTGGTCACGTGCCTGATCATGCAATGATCATGTAGCATCCATGTACTGGTCACGTGACTGATAATACAATGATCACATAGCTACCATGTACTGTTCACGTGACTGATCATGTACTGATCACGTGACTGATCATGCACTGATCACGTGACTGATCATCCACTGAACAGTTGGCTATCATGCACTGATTACTTGGCTGATCATGCACTGATCACGAGACTGATCATGCACTGATCATGTCTATATCATGCACTGAACACATGAATGCCCATGCACTGAACACGTGGATGATCATACACTGTTCACGTGTCTGATCATGCACTGATCACGTGGCTGCTCATACACTGCTCACGTGGCTGATCATGCACTGATCACGTGTCTATCATGCAGTGCTCACGTGGCTGATCCTGCAATGATCACGTAGCTAACATGTACTGGTCACGTGACTGATCATGCAATGTTAAAGTAATTGATCATGCACTGATCACGTGGCTGATCATGCACGTATCACGTGACTGATCATGCATGATCACCTGGCTATCATGCACTGATCACGTGGCTATCATGCACTGATATCATGCACTGATCACGTGGCTAATCACACACGTATCACATGCCTGATCATGCACTGATCAGGTGACTATCATGCACTGATCACGTGGCTATCATGCACTGATCACGTGGCTCACCATGCACTGATCACGTGGCTGATCACACACTGATCACGTGACTGATCATGTACAGATCACGTGACTAATCATGAAGTGATCACGTGGCTATCCTGTACTGATCACGTGGATATCATGCACTGATCACGTGGCTGATCACACACGTATCACGTGACTGATCATGCACTGATCACGTGGTTATCATGCACTGATCACGTGGCTATCATGCACAGATATCATTCACTGGTCACGTGGCTTATTACACACGTATCACGTGACTGATCATGCACTGATCACGTGGCTGATCATGCACAGATCACGTGACTGATCATGCACTGATCACGTGACGGATCATGCACTGATCATGTGACTGATCATGCGCTCATCATGTTTGCTATCATACACTGATCATGTGCCTCTGGAGGCAATAAACAAAGAGCTGAGTAGGCACGAATCATACAGTCAGCAGGCAATAATCATTGAACTCAAGTGTTAGGAATCATGCTGCTCAACTGGCAATAATCAAGCAGCTGAGCAGGCAGGAATTACGCAGCACAGCTGGGAATTGTGAAGCAGATGACAGGCAGGAATCTTGCAGCTCAGCTTGCAATTGTCAAGCAGATGAACAGACAGTAATCACACAGCTCAGCAGGCCCTGATCACGTGATTGATCATGCACTGATCACCTGGTTATCATGCACTGATCACGTGGCTGAACATGCACTGTTCACGTGGCTGATCACACACCTGTCACGTCACTTATCATGCACTGATCACGTGGCACACATGCACTGATCACATGGCTGATCATACTCTGCTCACGTAACTGATCATGCACCTATCACGTGGCCATCATGCACTACTCACGTGGCTGGTCATGCAATGATCACGTAGCTACCATATACTGGTCACGTGATTCATCATGCACTGATCACATAAATGATCATGCACTTTTCAAGTGACTGATCATGTACTGATCACCTGACTTATCATGCACTGATCACATGGCTATCATGCACTGCTCACGTGCCTGATCATGCAATGATCATGTAGCATCCATGTACTGGTCACGTGACTGATAATACAATGATCAAATAGCTACCATGTACTGGTCACGTGGCTGATCATGCACTGATCACGTAATTGATCACGCACTGATCACGTGGCTGATCATATACTGATCACGTGACTGACCATGCACTGTTCACATGACTGATCATGCACTGATCACGTGGCTATCATGCACTGATCACGTGGCTGATAATACACTGATCACGTGCCTGGTCATGCACAGATCACGTGACTACTCATGAAGTGATCACGTGGCTATCATGTACTGATTACGTGGATATCATGCACAGATCACGTGGCGGATCACACACGTATCACGTGACTGATCATGCACTGATCACGTGGCTATCATGCACTGATCACGTGGCTATCATGCACTGATCACGTGGCTGATCATGCAATGATCACGTAGCTACCATGTACTGGTCACGTGACTGATCATGCACTGATCACTTGACTGATCATGCACTGATCACGTGGCTGATCATGCACTGCTCACGTGGCTATCATGCACTGCTCACGTGGCTGATCACGCATTGATCACACAGCTACCATGTACTGGTCACATGACTGATCATGCACTGATCACGTAATTGATCATGCACTGATCACGTGACTGATCATGCACTGACCACGTGACTGATCATCCACTGAACAGTTGGCTACCATGCACTGATTACTTGGCTGATCATACACTGATCACCTGACTGATAATGCCCTGATCATCTGGCTATCATGCACTCATTACCTGGCTATCGTGCACTGATCACGTGGTTGATCATACACTGATCACGAGACTGATCATGCACTGATCACGTCTATATCACGCACTGATCACATGACTGCCCATGCAATGAACATGTGGATGATCATATACTGATCATGTGACAGATCATGCAGTGATCATGTGGCTATCTTGCACTGATCAAGTGGCTTTTCATACTCTGTTCCTGAAACTGATCATGCACTGATCACGTGGCTATCATGCACTGCTGACGTGGCTGATCATGCAATGATCACGTAGCTAACATGTACTGGTCACTTGAGTGATCATGCACTGATCACGTAACTGATCATGCACTGATCACGTGACTGATCATGCACTGTTCACGTGAATGATCATGCACTGATCACGTGACTGATCATGCACTGATCACGTGGCTATCATGCACTGATCACGTGGCTGATCATGCAATGATCACGTGGCTACCATGTACTGGTCACGTGACTGATCATGCACTGATCACGTAATTGATCATGCACTGATCATGTGGCTTATCATGCACTGATCACGTGGCTGATCATACACTGGTCACGTACCTGATCATGCACTAATCACGTGACTGATCATGCACTGATCACGTGGCTATCATGCACTGATCACGTGGCTATCATGCACTGATCACGTGGCTGATCATGCAATGATCACGTAGCTACCATGTACTGGTCACGTGACTGATCATGCACTGATCACGTAATTGATCATGCACTGATCATGTGGCTGATCATGCACTGATCACGTGGCTGATCATACACTGGTCAAGTAACTGATCATGCACTGATCACGTGATTGATCATGCACTGATCACGTGGCTATCATGCACTGATCACTTGGCTGGTCATACACTTATCACGTGCCTGGTCATGCACTGATCACGAGGCTGCTCATGCACTGATCACATGCTTGATCATGCACTGATCACGTGGCTGATCATGCACTTATCACGTGGCTATCATGCACTATCACGTGGCTGATCATGCAATGATCATGTAGCTACCATATACCGGTCATGTGACTGATCATGCACCCATCAGGTGACTGACCATGCACTGATCACGTGGCTATCATGCACTGTTCACGTGGCTGATCATACACTGATCACTTGCCTGGTCATGCACTGATCACCTGACTAATCATGCACTGATAACGTAGCTATCATGCACTGATCACCTGGCTGATCATGCACTGATCACGTGGCTGATCATGCACTATCATGCACTGATCACGTGGCTGATCATGCACTCATACCCTGACTGAGCATGGACTGATCATATGACTATCATGTAGTGATCACGTGACTTAATGGCGCTGATCATGTGACTGATCATGCGCTGATCATGTTTGCTATCATACACTGATCATGTGCCTCTGGAGGCAATAAACAAAGAGCTGAGTAGGCACGAATCAAACAGTCAGCAGGCAATACTCATGGAACTCAGCTGTGAGGAATCATGCTGCTCAGCTGGCAATAATCAAACAGCTGAGCAGGCAGGAATTACGCAGCACAGCTGGCAATTGTCAAGCAGATGACAGGCAGGAATCGTGCAGCTCAGCTGGCAATTGTCAAGCAGATGAGCAGACAGTAATCACGCAACTCAGCAGGCCCTGATCACGTGACTGAGCATGCACTGTTCACGTGGCTGATCATACAATGATCACGTGATTGATCATGCACTGATCACTTGGATATCATGCACTGATCACGTGGCTGATCATGCACTGATCACGTGGCTGAACATGCACTGTTCACGTGGCTGATCACACACTGATCACGTGACTGATCATGCAGTGATCACGGGGAACTCATGCACTGATCACGTGGCTGATCATACTCTGCTCACGTAACTGATCATGCACACTTCACGTGGCTATCATGCACTGCTCCGTGGCTCATCATGCAATGATCACGTAGCTACCATATACTGGTCAGGGGACTGATCATGCACAGATCACGTAAATGATCATGCACTGTTCACGTGACTGATCATGCACTGATCACGTGACTGATCATGCACTGATCACGTGGCTATCATGCACTGCTCACGTGCCTGATCATGCAATGATCACGTAGCAACCATGTACTGATCACGTGACTGATCATGCAATGATCACGTAATTGATCCTGCACTGATCACGTGGCTCATCATGCACTGATCACGTGGCTTATCACACATGTATCACGTGACTGACCATGCAATGATCACGTGGTTCTCATGCACTGATCATGTGGCTATAATGTACTGATCACGTGGATATCATGCACTCATCATGCCTGGTCATGCACAGCTCACGTGACTAATCTTGAAGTGATCACGTGGCTATCATGCACTGATTATATGGATATCATGCACTGATCACGTGGCTGATCACACGGATATCACATGACTGATCATGCATTGATCACGTGGCTATCATGGCCTGATCACGTGGCTATCATGCACTGATCACGTGGCTGATCATGCAATGATCATGTAGCTACCATGTACTGGTCACATGACTGATCATGCACTGATCCCGAAATAGATCATGCACTGATCACGTGGCTGATCATGCACTGATCACGTGACTGATCATGCAGTGATCACGTGGCTGATCATGAACTGATCACGTGGCTATCATGCACTGCTCACGTGGATGATCATGCAATGTTCACGCAGCTACCATGTAGTGGTCATATGACTGATCATGCAGTGATCACGTAATTGATCATTCACTGTTCACCTGGCTTATCATGCATTGAACATGTGACTGATCATGTGCTGATCATGTTTGGTGTCATACACTGATCATGTGCCTCTGGAGGCAATGAACAAAGAGCTGAGTAGGCAGGAATCAGTCAGCAGGCAATAATCATGGAACTCAGCTCTGAGAAATCATGCTGCTCAGCTGGCAATAATCAAGCAGATGAGCAGGCAGGAAATAAGCAGCACAGGTGGCAATTGTCAAGGAGATGACAGGCAGGAATCGTGCAGCTCAGCTGGCAATTGTCAAACAGATGAGCAGACAGAAATCACGCAGTTCAGCAGGCCCTGATCACGTGACTGAGCATGCACTGTTCACGTGGCTGATCACACACCTATCACGTGACAGATCATGCACTGATCATGTGGCTCTCATGCACTGATCACGTGTTTATCAGGCAATGATCAGTGGCTGACAGGCGCTGATCATGGGACTGTGCACGCACTGATCACGTGGCTATCATGCACTGATCACGTGACTGCGCATGCACTGATGACATGGCTGTTCGGGCACTGATCACGTGTTCATCAGGCAGTGATCAGTGTCTGACAGGCGCTGATCAGGGGACTGTGCACGCACTGATCAGGTGGCTGATCAGGAACTGACCACCTGACCGCGTATGCAGTGATCACGTGGCTGTTCGTTCACTGATCACGTGTTTATCATACGGTGATCACGTGACTGAGAGGCGCTGATCACGTGACTGTGCCGTCAGTGATCACGTGGCTGAGCATGCACTGATATCGTGAATGAGCATGCACTGATCATGTGCCGGGAGCCGGGGAGGCATTCCACTCTGGACAAAGGTCATGAGGAAGGAGGCTCGGCATACGCAAATGCGGGATCGAGCCTCAGGAGTCCACCCGGATATTCTCGAGCATATCCCCCCCAAAAAAACCAGAGTCTGCCTACTGTATTGCTTTGTGTTCTCACCTCTGATTCCACTGGGGGCTGTCCCCCACCACCATCTCGCTCTCTCTGTCAAAGAGTTAACTTACAGCTCCAATTAATAAAGTTCCTTGTCATTCTTCCCTTTAACTTCCAGCTGAGTCTCCATCTGGAGCGAGGAACCCACCACGCTTACTAATTATGCCTGGGCTGCTAAGACCCACTCGAGAAGGTGTCTAGGGTGAGGCACCTTTCGCTATTCAAGAGGGCGCCTGCGGCCTACGTAAGTGGTGCAAACTTCTTGTCTTGAAGTTTCATTGGTCTTCAGCGTAAACCAAGCTACTCAGTCTCTTTTCTCCACCGAATTTTCCTACTGAGCTCTCCTCATACTATTATTCTTGACATCTCTGATTAGCATATAAATAGTCGCCTAGGCCATCTCTCCTTCGAATACCCTGGATCAGTTGGGGCTAGTCCCCGGCAGGTGGCGACCGAACAGGGACCTCAGGAGGCAATACTCAAAGAGCTGAGCAGACACTAACCACGCAATCAGCAGGCAATAAGCATGGAGCTCAGCAGTGACGAATCATGCTGCTCAACTGGCAATAATCAAGCACGTGAGCAGGCAGGAATCACGCAGCTCAGCTGGCAATTGTCAAGCAGATGAGCCGACAGGAATCACGCAGCTCAGATGGCAATTGTCATGCAGATGAGCCGGCAGGAATCACGCAGCTCAGCAGGCCCTGATCACGTGACTCTGCAGGCACTGATCACGTGGCTGATCAAGTCCAGATCACGTGACTGAGCATGCACTGATCACGTGGCTATCATGCAGTGATGACGTGACTGCGCATGCACTGATGACGTAGCTGATCAGGCACTGATCACATGGCTCATCATTCACTGATCACGTGTTTATCAGGCAATGATCAGTGACTGACAGGCGCTGATCATGGGACTGTGCACGCACTGATCACGTGGCTATCATGCACTGATCACGTGACTGCGCATGCACTGATGACGTGGCTGTTCGGGCACTGATCACGTGTTTATCAGGCAGTGATCAGTGACTGACAGGCGCTGATCAGGGGACTGTGCACGCACTGATCAGGTGGCTGATCAGGAACTGACCACCTGACTGTGCATGCAGTGATCACGTGGCTGGTCGTTCACTGATCACCTGTTTATCATACGGTGATCACGTGACTGAGAGGCGCTGATCACGTGACTGTGCCGTCAGTGATCACGTGGCTGAGCAGGCACTGATATCGTGACTGAGCATGCACTGATCATGTGCCGGGAGCCAGGGAGGCATTCCACTCTGGACAAAGGTCATGAGGAAGGAGGCTCGGTATAAGCAAATGCGGGATCGAGCCTCAGGAGTCCACCCGGATATTCTCGAGCATCTCCCCCCCCAAAAAAACGGAGTCTGCCTACTGTATTGCTTTGTGCTCTCACCTCTGATTTCACTGGGGGCTGTCCCCCACCACCATCTCGCTCTCTCTGTCAAAGAGTTAACTTACAGCTCCAATTCATAAAGTTCCTTGTCATTTTCCCCTTTACCTTTCAGCTGAGTCTCCATCTGGAGCGCGGAACACACCACGCTTACTAATTATGCCTGGGCTGCTAAGACCCACTCGAGAAGGTGTCTAGGGTGAGGCACCTTTCGCTATTCGAGAGGGCGCCTGCGGCCTACGTAAGTGGTGCAAACTTCTTGTCTTGAAGTTTGATTGGTCTTCCGCGTAATCCAAGCTACTCAGTCTCTTTTCTCCACCGAATTTTCCTACTGAGCTCTCCTCATACTATTATTCTTGACATCTCTGATTAGCAAATAAATAGTCGCCTAGGCCATCTCTCCTTCGAATACCCTGGATCAGTTGGGGCTGGTCCCCGGCAGGTGGCAACCGAACAGGGACTTCAGGAGGCAATACTCAAAGAGCTGAGCAGACACGAACCACGCAATCAGCAGGCAATAAGCATGGAGCTCAGCAGTGACGAATCATGCTGCTCAACTGGCAATAATCAAGCACGTGACCAGGCAGGAATCACGCAGCTCAGCTGGCAATTGTCAAGCAGATGAGCCGACAGGAATCTCCCAGCTCAGATGGCAATTGTCATGCAGATGAGCCGGCAGGAATCACGCAGCTCAGCAGGCCCTGATCACGTGACTCTGCAGGCCCTGATCACGTGGCTGATCAAGTCCAGATCACGTGACTGAGCATGCACTGATCCCGTGGCTATCATGCACTGATGACCTGACTGCGCATGCACTGATGACGTGGCTGATCAGGAACTTATCACATGGCTCATCATGCACTGATCACGTGTTTATCAGGCAATGATCAGTGACTGACAGGCGCTGATCATGGGACTGTGCACGCACTGATCACGTGGCTATCATGCACTGATCACATGACTGTGCATGCACTGATGACGTGGCTGTTCGGGCACTGATCACGTGTTTATCAGGCAGTGATCAGTGACTGACAGGCACTGATCAGGGGACTGTGCACGCACTGATCAGGTGGCTGATCAGGAACTGACCACCTGACTGCGCATGCAGTGATCACGTGGCTGGTCGTTCACTGATCACGTGTTTATCATACAGTGGTCCCGAGACTGAGAGGCGCTGATCACGTGACTGTGCCGTCAGTGATCACGTGGCTGAGCAGGCACTGATATCGTGACTGAGCATGCACTGATCATGTGCCGGGAGCCGGGGAGGCATTCCACTCTGGACAAAGGTCATGAGGAAGGAGGCTTGGCATACGCAAATGCGGGATCGAGCCTCAGGAGTCCACCCGGATATTCTCGAGCATCTCCCCCCCAAAAAAACCGGAGTCTGCCTACTGTATTGCTTTGTGCTCTCACCTCTGATTTCACTGGGGGCTGTCCCCCACCACCATCTCGCTCTCTCTGTCAAAGCGTTAACTTACAGCTCCAATTCATAGAGTTCCTTGTCATTCTTCCCTTTACCTTCCAGCTGAGTCTCCATCTGGAGCGCGGAACCCACCACGCTTACTAATTATGCCTGGGCTGCTAAGACCCACTCGAGAAGGTGTCTAGGGTGAGGCACCTTTCGCTATTCGAGAGGGCGCCTGCGGCCTACTTAAGTGGTGCAAACTTCTTGTCTTGAAGTTTGATTGGTCTTCCGCGTAAACCAAGCTACTCAGTCTCTTTTCTCCACCGAATTTTCCTACTGAGCTCTCATCATACTATTATTCTTGACATCTCTGATTAGCATATAAAGAGTCGCCTAGGCCATCTCTCCTTCGAATACCCTGGATCAGTTGGGGCTGGTCCCCGGCAGGTGGCGACCGAACAGGGACCTCAGGAGGCAATACTCAAAGAGCTGAGCAGACACGAACCACGCAATCAGCAGGCAATAAGCATGGAGCTCAGCAGTGACGAATCATGCTGCTCAACTGGCAATAATCAAGCACGTGACCAGGCAGGAATCACGCAGCTCAGCTGGCAATTGTCAAGCAGATGAGCCGACAGGAATCTCCCAGCTCAGACGGCAATTGTCATGCAGATGAGCCGGCAGGAATCACGCAGCTCAGCAGGCCCTGATCACGTGACTCTGCAGGCACTGATCACGTGGCTGATCAAGTCCAGATCACGTGACTGAGCATGCACTGATCACGTGGCTATCATGCACTGATGACGTGACTGCGCATGCACTGATGACGTGGCTAATCAGGCACTGATCACATGGCTCATCATGCACTGATCACGTGTTTATCAGGCAATGATCAGTGACTGACAGGCGCTGATCCGGGGACTGTGCACGCACTGATCAGGTGGCTGATCAGGAACTGACCACCTGACCGCGCATGCAGTGATCACGTGGCTGGTCGTTCACTGATCACGTGTTTATCATACGATGGTCACGTGACTAATAGGCGCTGATCACGTGACTGTGCCGTCAGTGATCACGTGGCTGAGCAGGCACTGATATCGTGACTGAGCATGCACTGATCATGTGCCGGGAGCCGGGGAGGCATTCCACTCTGGACAAAGGTCATTAGGAAGGAGGCTCGGCATATGCAAATGCGGGATCGAGCCTCAGGAGTCCACCCGGATATTCTCGAGCATCTCCCCCCCAAAAAAACCAGAGTCTGCCTACTGTATTGCTTTGTGCTCTCACCTCTGATTTCACTGGGGGCTGTCCCCCACCACCATCTCGCTCTCTCTGTCAAAGAGTTAACTTACAGCTCCAATTCATAAAGTTCCTTGTCATTCTTCCCTTTCACTTCCAGCTGAGTCTCCATCTGGAGCGCGGAACCCACCACGCTTACTAATTATGCCTGGGCTGCTAAGACCCACTCGAGAAGGTGTCTAGGGTGAGGCACCTTTCTCTATTCGAGAGGGCGCCTGCGACCTACGTAAGTGGTGCAAACTTCTTGTCTTGAAGTTTGATTGGTCTTCCGCGTAAACCAAGCTACTCAGTCTCTTTTCTCCACCGAATTTTCCTACTGAGCTCTCCTCATACTTTTATTCTTGACATCTCTGATTAGCATATAAACAGTCGCCTAGGCCCTCTCTCCTTCCAATACCCTGGATCAGTTGGGGCTTGTCCCCGGCAGGTGGTGATGGAACAGGGACCTCAGGAGGCGATACTCAAAGAGCTGAGCAGACACGAACCACGCACTCAGCAGGCAATAAGCATGGAGCTCAGCAGTGACGAATCATGCTGCTCAACTGGCAATAATCAAGCACGTGACCAGGCAGGAATCACGCAGCTCAGCTGGCAATTGTCAAGCAGATGAGCCGACAGGAATCACGCAGCTCAGATGGCAATTGTCATGCAGATGAGCCGGCAGGAATCACGCAGCTCAGCAGGCCCTGATCACGTGACTCTGCAGGCACTGATCACGTGGCTGATCAAGTCCAGATCAAGTGACTGAGCATGCACTGATCACGTGGCTATAATGCACTGATGACGTGAGTGCGCATGCACTGATGACGTGGCTGATCAGGCACTGATCACATGGCTCATCATGCACTGATCACGTGTTTATCAGGCAATGATCAGTGACTGACAGGCGATGATCATGGGACTGTGCACGCACTGATCACGTGGCTATCATGCACTGATCACGTGACTGCGCATGCACTGATGACGTGGCTGTTCGGGCACTGATCACGTGTTTATCAGGCAGTGATCAGTGACTGACAGGCGCTGATCAGGGGACTGTGCACGCACTGATCAGGTGGCTGATCAGGAACTGACCACCTGACCGCGCATGCAGTGATCACGTGGCTGGTCGTTCACTGATCACGTGTTTATCATACGGTGATCACGTGACTCAGAGGCGCTGATCACGTGACTGTGCCGTCAGTGATCACGTGGCTGAGCAGGCACTGATATCGTGACTGAGCATGCACTGATCATGTGCCGGGAGCCGGGGAGGCCTTCGACTCTGGACAAAGGTCATGAGGAAGGAGGCTCGGCATACGCAAATGCGGGATCGAGCCTCAGGAGTCCACCCGGATATTCTCGAGCATCTCCCCCAAAAAAACCAGAGTCTGCCTAATGTATTGCTTTGTGCTCTCACCTCTGATTTCACTGGGGGCTGTCCCCCACCACCATCTCGCTCTCTCTGTCAAAGAGTTAACTTACAGCTCCAATTCATAAAGTTCCTTGTCATTCTTCCCTTTAACTTCCAGCTGAGTCTCCATCTGGAGCGCGGAACCCACCACGCTTACTAATTATGCCTGGGCTGCTAAGACCCACTCGAGAAGGTGTCTAGGGTGAGGCAGCTTTCGCTATTCGAGAGGGCGCCTGCGGCCCACGTAAGTGGTGCAAACTTCTTGTCTTGAAGTTTCATTGGTCTTCCGCGTAAACCAAGCTACTCAGTCTCTTTTCTCCACCGAATTTTCCTACTGAGCTCTCCTCATAGTTTTATTCTTGACATCTGTGATTAGCATATAAAGAGTCGCCTAGGCCCTCTCTTTTCGAATACCCTGGATCAGTTGGGGCTGGTCCCCGGCAGGTGGCGACGGAACAGGAACCTCAGGAGGCGATACTCAAAGAGTTGAGCAGACACGAACCACGCAATCAGCAGGCAATAAGCATGGAGCTCAGCAGTGACGAATCATGCTGCTCAACTGGCAATAATCAAGCACGTGACCAGGCAGGAATCACGCAGCTCAGCTGGCAATTGTCAAGCAGATGAGCCGACAGGAATCACGCAGCTCAGATGGCAATTGTCATGCAGATGAGCCGGCAGGAATCACGCAGCTCAGCAGGCCCTGATCACGTGACTCTGCAGGCACTGATCACGTGGCTGATCAAGTCCAGATCACGTGACTGAGCATGCACTGATCACGTGGCTATCATGCACTGATGACGTGACTGCGCATGCACTGATGACGTGGCTGATCAGGCACTGATCACATGGCTCATCATGCACTGATCACGTGTTTATCAGGCAATGATCAGTGACTGACAGGCGCTGATCATGGGACTGTGCACGCACTGATCACGTGGCTATCATGCACTGATCACGTGACTGCGCATGCACTGATGACGTGGCTGTTCGGGCACTGATCACGTGTTTATCAG
The DNA here is from genome assembly GCF_032452875.1 of Bos javanicus. Classification (NCBI taxonomy): domain Eukaryota; kingdom Metazoa; phylum Chordata; class Mammalia; order Artiodactyla; family Bovidae; genus Bos; species Bos javanicus. Next base: position 218,288 of record NW_026893735.1, on the reverse strand, counting down.
GCAGTGATCAGTGACTGACAGGCGCTGATCAGGGGACTGTGCACGCACTGATCAGGTGGCTGATCAGGAACTGACCACCTGACCGCGCATGCAGTGATCACGTGGCTGGTCGTTCACTGATCACGTGTTTATCATACGGTGATCACGTGACTGAGAGGCGCTGATCACGTGACTGTGCCGTCAGTGATCACGTGGCTGAGCATGCACTGATATCGTGACTGAGCATGCACTGATCATGTGCCGGGAGCCGGGGAGGCATTCCACTCTGGACAAAGGTCATGAGGAAGGAGGCTCGGCATACGCAAATGCGGGATCGAGCCTCAGGAGTCCACCCGGATATTCTCGAGCATCTCCCCCCAAAAAAACCGGAGTCTGCCTACTGTATTGCTTTGTGCTCTCACCTCTGATTTCACTGGGGGCTGTCCCCCACCACCATCTCGCTCTCTCTGTCAAAGAGTTAACTTACAGCTGCAATTCATAAAGTTCCTTGTCATTCTTCCCTTTAACTTCCAGCTGAGTCTCCATCTGGAGCCCGGAACCCACCAGGCTTACTAATTATGCCTGGGCTGCTAAGACCCATTCGAGAAGGTGTCTAGGGTGAGGCACCTTTCGCTATTCGAGAGGGCGCCTGCGGCCTACGTAAGTGGTGCAAACTTCTTGTCTTGATGTTTGATTGGTCTTCCGCGTAAACCAAGCTACTCAGTTTCTTTTCTCCACTGATTTTCCTACTGAGCTCTCCTCATACTATTATTCTTGACATCTCTGATTAGCATATAAAGAGTCGCCTAGGCCATCTCTCCTTCGAATACCCTGGATCAGTTGGGGCTGGTCCCCGGCAGGTGTCGACCGAACAGGGACCTCAGGAGGCAATACTCAAAGAGCTGAGCAGACACGAACCACGCAATCAGCAGGCCATAAGCATGGAGCTCAGCAGTGACGAATCATGCTGCTCAACTGGCAATAACCAAGCACGTGACCAGGCAGGAATCACGCAGCTCAGCTGGCAATTGTCAAGCAGATGAGCCGACAGGAATCACGCAGCTCAGCTGGCAATTGTCATGCAGATGAGCCGGCAGGAATCACGCAGCTCAGCAGGCCCTGATCACGTGACTCTGCAGGCACTGATCACGTGGCTGATCAAGTCCAGATCACCTGACTGAGCATGCACTGATCACGTGGCTATCATGCACTGATGACGTGACTGCGCATGCACTGATGACGTGGCTGATCAGGCACTGATCACATGGCTCATCATGCACTGATCACGTGTTTATCAGGCAATGATCAGTGACTGACAGGCGCTGATCATGGGACTGTGCACGCACTGATCACGTGGCTATCATGCACTGATCACGTGACTGCGCATGCACTGATGACGTGGCTGTTCGGGCACTGATCACGTGTTTATCAGGCAGTGATCAGTGACTGACAGGCGCTGATCAGGGACTGTGCACGCACTGATCACGTGGCTATCATGCACTGATCACGTGACTGCGCATGCACTGATGACATGGCTGTTCGGGCACTGATCACGTGTTTATCAGGCAGTGATCAGTGACTGACAAGCGCTGATACGGGGACTGTGCACGCACTGATCAGGTGGCTGAGCAGGAACTGACCACCTGACCGCGCATGTAGTGATCACGTGTCTGGTCGTTCACTGATCACGTGTTTATCATACGGTGATCACGTGACTCAGAGGCACTGATCACGTGATTGTGCCGTCAGTGATCACGTGGCTGAGCAGGCACTGATATCGTGACTGAGCATGCACTGATCATGTGCCGGGAGCCGGGGAGGCATTCCACTCTGGACAAAGGTCATGAGGAAGGAGGCTCGGCATACGCAAATGCGGGATCGAGCCTCAGGAGTCCACCCGGATATTCTCGAGCATCTCCCCCGCAAAAAAACCAGAATCTGCCTACTGTATTGCTTTGTGCTCTCAACTCTGATTTCACTGGGGGCTGTCCCCCACCACCATCTCGCTCTCTCTGTCAAAGAGTTAACTTACAGCTCCAATTCATAAAGTTCCTTGTCATTCTTCCCTTTAACTTCCAGCTGAGTCTCCATCTGGAGCGCGGAACCCACCACGCTTACTAATTATGCCTGGGCTGCTAAGACCCACTCGAGAAGGTGTCTAGGGTGAGGCACCTTTCGCTATTCGAGAGGGCGCCTGCGGCCTACGTAAGTGGTGCAAACTTCTTGTCTTGAAGTTTGATTGGTCTTCCGCGTAAACCAAGCTACTCAGTCTCTTTTCTCCACCGAATTTTCCTACTGAGCTCTCCTCATACTATTATTCTTGACATCTCTGATTAGCATATAAAGAGTCGCCTAGGCCATCTCTCCTTCGAATACCCTGGATCAGTTGGGGCTGGTCCCCGGCAGGTGGCGACCGAACAGGGACCTCAGGAGGCGATACTCAAAGAGCTGAGCAGACACGAACCACGCAATCAGCAGGCAATAAGCATGGAGCTCAGCAGTGACGAATCATGCTGCTCAACTGGCAATAATCAAGCACGTGACCAGGCAGGAATCACGCAGCTCATATGGCAATTGTCATGCAGATGAGCCGGCAGGAATCACGCAGCTCAGCAGGCCCTGATCACGTGACTCTGCAGGCACTGATCACGTGGCTGATCAAGTCCAGATCACGTGACTGAGCATGCACTGATCACGTGGCTATCATGCACTGATGACCTGACTGCGCATGCACTGATGACGTGGCTGATCAGGCACTGATCACATGGCTCATCATGCACTGATCACGTGTTTATCAGGCAATGATCAGTGACTGACAGGCGCTGATCATGGGACTGTGCACGCACTGATCACGTGGCTATCATGCACTGATCACGTGACTGCGCATGCACTGATGACGTGGCTGTTCGGGCACTGATCACGTGTTTATCAGGCAGTGATCAGTGACTGACAGGCGCTGATCAGGGGACTGTGCACGCACTGATCAGGTGGCTGAGCAGGAACTGACCACCTGACTGCGCATGCAGTGATCACGTGGCTGGTCGTTCACTGATCACGTGTGTATCATACGGTGATCAGGTGACTCAGAGGCGCTGATCACGTGACTGTGCCGTCAGTGATCACGTGGCTGAGCAGGCACTGATATCGTGACTGAGCATGCACTGATCATGTGCCGGGAGCCGGGGAGGCCTTCCACTCTGGACAAAGGTCATGAGGAAGGAGGCTCGGCATACGCAAATGCGGGATCGAGCCTCAGGAGTCCACCCGGATATTCTCGAGCATCTCCCCCAAAAAAACCAGAGTCTGCCTAATGTATTGCTTTGTGCTCTCACCTCTGATTTCACTGGGGGCTGTCCCCCACCACCATCTCGCTCTCTCTGTCAAAGAGTTAACTTACAGCTCCAATTCATAAAGTTCCTTGTCATTCTTCCCTTTAACTTCCAGCTGAGTCTCCATCTGGAGCGCGGAACCCACCACGCTTACTAATTATGCCTGGGCTGCTAAGACCCACTCGAGAAGGTGTCTAGGGTGAGGCACCTTTCGCTATTCGAGAGGGCGCCTGCGGCCTACGTAAGTGGTGCAAACTTCTTGTCTTGAAGTTTGATTGGTCTTCCGCGTAAACCAAGCTACTCAGTCTCTTTTCTCCACCGAATTTTCCTACTGAGCTCTCCTCATAGTATTATTCTTGACATCTCTGATTAGCATATAAATAGTCGCCTAGGCCATCTCTCCTTCGAATACCCTGGATCAGTTGGGGCTGGTCCCCGGCAGGTGGCGACCGAACAGGGACCTCAGGAGGCGATACTCAAAGAGCTGAGCAGACACGAACCACGCAATCAGCAGGCAATAAGCATGGAGCTCAGCAGTGACGAATCATGCTGCTCAACTGGCAATAATCAAGCACGTGACCAGGCAGGAATCACGCAGCTCAGCTGGCAATTGTCAAGCAGATGAGCCGACAGGAATCACGCAGCTCAGATGGCAATTGTCATGCAGATGAGCCGGCAGGAATCACGCAGCTCAGCAGGCCCTGATCACGTGACTCTGCAGGCACTGATCACGTGGCTGATCAAGTACAGATCACGTGACTGAGCATGCACTGATCACGTGGCTATCATGCACTGATCACGTGACTGCGCATGCACTGATCACGTGGCTGATCATGCACTGATCACATGGCTCATCATGCACTGATCACGTGTTTTTCAGGCAATGATCAGTGACTGTCAGGCGCTGATCATGGGACTGTGCACGCACTGATCACGTGGCTATCATGCACTGATCACGTGACTGTCATGCACTGATCACGTGGCTGATCATGCACTGATCACGTGGCTGATCATGCACTGATCACGTGCTGATCATGCACTGATCACGTGACTGATCATGCACTGATCACGTGACTGATCATGCACTGATCACGTGGCTATCATGCACTGATCACGTGGCTATCATGCACTGATCACGTGGCTGATCATGCACTGATCACGTGACTGATCATGCACTGATCACGTGGCTATCATGCACTGATCACGTGGCTGATCATGCACTGATATCATGCACTGATCACGTGGCTGATCATGCACTGATCACGTGACTGATCATGCACTGATCACGTGGCTATCATGCACTGATCACGTGGCTGATCATGCACTGATCACGTAGCTACCATGCACTGATCACGTGACTGATCATGCACTGATCACGTGGCTGATCATGCACTGATCACGTGACTGATCATGCACTGATCACATGGCTTATCATGCATTGATCATGTGATTCATCATGTGCTGATCATGTTTGGTGTCATACACTGATCATGTGCCTCTGGAGGCAATGAACAAAGAGCTGAGTAGGCACGAATCAGTAGGCAATAATCATGGAACTCAGCTCTGAGAAATCATGCTGCTCAGCTGGCAATAATCAAGTAGCTGAGCAGGCAGGAATTATGCAGCACAGGTGGCAATTGTCAAGCAGATGACAGGCAGGAATCGTGCAGCTCAGCTGGCAATTGTCAAGCAGATGAGCAGACAGTATTCACGAAGCTCAGCAGGCCCTGATCACGTGACTGAGCATGCACTGTTCACGTGGCTGATCACACACTGATCACGTGAATGATCATGCACTGATCACGTGGCTATCATGCACTGATCACGTGACTGATCATGCACTGATCACGTGCTGTCATGCACTGATCACGTGGCTATCATGCACTGATCACGTGGCTGATCATGCACTGATCACGTGACTGATCATGCACTGATCACGTGGCTATCATGCACTGATCACGTGGCTGATCATGCACTGATCACGTGACTGATCATGCACTGATCACGGGCTATCATGCACTGATACATGACTGATCATGCACTGATCACGTGCTGATCATGCACTGATCACGTGACTGATCATGCACTGATCACGTGACTGATCATGCACTGATCACGTGGCTATCATGCACTGATCACGTGGCTGATCATGCACTGATCACGTGACTGATCATGCACTGATCACGTGGCTGATCATGCACTGATCACGTGGCTGATCATGCACTGATCACGTGGCTACCATGCACTGATCACGTGACTGATCATGCACTGATCACGTGACTGATCATGCACTGATCACGTGACTGATCATGCACTGATCACGTGACTGATCATGCACTGATCACGTGGCTATCATGCACTGATCACGTGGCTGATCATGCACTGATCACGTAGCTACCATGTACTGATCACGTGACTGATCATGCACTGATCACGTAATTGATCATGCACTGATCACGTGGCTGATCATGCACTGATCACGTGACTGATCATGCACTGATCACGTGACTGATCATGCACTGATCACGTGGCTATCATGCACTGATCACGTGGCTGATCATGCACTGATCACGTGCCTGATCATGCACTGATCACGTGACTGATCATGCACTGATCACGTGGCTATCATGCACTGATCACGTGGCTGATCATGCACTGATCACGTTCCTGATCATGCACTGATCACGTGACTGATCATGCACTGATCACGTGGTATCATGCACTGATCACGTGGCTGATCATGCACTGATCACGTGTCTGATCATGCACTGATCACGTGGCTGATCATGCACTGATCACGTAGCTGATCATGCACTGATCACGTGGCTATCATGCACTGATCACGTGGCTGATCATGCAATGATCACGTAGCTGACATGCACTGATCACGTGACTGATCATGCACTGATCACGTTGATCATGCACTGATCACGGACTGATCATGCACTGATCACGTGGCTGATCATGCACTATCACGTGACTGATCATGCACTGATCACGTGGCTATCATGCACTGATCACGTGACTATCATGCACTGATCACGTGGATATCATGCACTGATCACGTGGCTGATCACACATGATCACGTGACTGATCATGCACTGATCACGTGGCTATCATGCACTGATCACGTGGCTGATCATGCACTGATCACGTGGCTACCATGTACTGATCACGTGACTGATCATGCACTGATCACGTGGCTGATCATGCACTGATCACGTGACTGATCATGCACTGATCACGTGGCTGATCATGCACTGATCACGTGGCTATCATGCACTGATCACGTGGCTGATCATGCACTGATCACGTAGCTATCATGCACTGATCACGTGACTGATCATGCACTGATCACGTGGCTGATCATGCACTGATCACGTGACTGATCATGCACTGATCACGTGACTGATCATGCACTGATCACGTGGCTATCATGCACTGATCACGTGGCTGATCATGCACTGATCACGTAGCTATCATGCACTGATCACGTGACTGATCATGCACTGATCACGTGGCTGATCATGCACTGATCACGTGACTGATCATGCACTGATCACGTGACTGATCATGCACTGATCACGTGGCTATCATGCACTGATCACGTGGCTGATCATGCACTGATCACGTGGCTGATCATGCACTGATCACGTGACTGATCATGCACTGATCACGTGACTGATCATGCACTGATCACGTGGCTATCATGCACTGATCACGTGGCTGATCATGCACTGATCACGTTCTGATCATGCACTGATCACGTGGCTGATCATGCACTGATCACGTAACTGATCATGCACTGATCACGTAACTGATCATGCACTGATCACGTGGCTGATCATGCAATGATCACGTAGCTACCATGCACTGGTCACGTGACTGATCATGCACTGATCACGTGGCTGATCATGCACTGATCACGTGACTGATCATGCACTGATCACGTGACTGATCATGCACTGATCACGTGGCTATCATGCACTGATCACGTGGCTGATCATGCACTGATCACGCAGCTACCATGTACTGGTCTCATGACTGATCATGCACTGATCACGTGATTGATCATGCACTGATCACGTGGCTTATCATGCATTGATCATGTGACTGATCATGTGCTGATCATGTTTGGTGTCATACACTGATCATGTGCCTCTGGAGGCAATGAACAAAGAGCTGAGTAGGCACGAATCAGTCAGCAGGCAATAATCATGGAACTCAGCTGTGAGAAATCATGCTGCTCAGCAGGCAATAATCAAGTAGCTGAGCAGGCAGGAATTACGCAGCACAGCTGGCAATTGTCAAGCAGATGACAGGCAGGAATCGTGCAGCTCAGCTGGCAATTGTCAAGCAGATGAGCAGACAGTAATCACGCAGCTCAGCAGGCCCTGATCACGTGACTGAGCATGCACTGTTCACGTGGCTGATCATACACTGATCACGTGACTGATCATGCACTGATCACGTGGCTATCATGCACTGATCACGTGGCTGATCATGCACTGATCACGTGGCTGATCATGCACTGATCACGTGGCTGATCATGCACTGATCACGTGGCTATCATGCACTGATCACGTGGCTGATCATGCACTGATCACGGGACTGATCATGCACTGATCACGGCGCTATCATGCACTGACTACATGACTCCACATGCACTGATCACGTGATGATCATGCACTGATCACGTGACTGATCATGCACTGATCACGTGACTGATCATGCACTGATCACGTGGCTGATCATGCACTGATCACGTGGCTATCATGCACTGATCACGTGGCTGATCATGCACTGATCACGTAGCTACCATGTACTGATCACGTGACTGATCATGCACTGATCACGTAACTGATCATGCACTGATCACGTGGCTGATCATGCACTGATCACGTGGCTGATCATGCACTGATCACGTGGCTATCATGCACTGATCACGTGGCTGATCATACTGATCACGTGCCTCGTCATGCACTGATCACGTGGCTGATCATGCACTGATCACGTGACTGATCATGCACTGATCACGTGGCTATCATGCACTGATCACGTGACTGATCATGCACTGTTCTCGAGACTCATCATGCACTGAACACTTGGATATCATGCACTGATCACGTGGCTGATCATGCACTGATCACGTGTCTGATCATGCACTGATCACGTGGCTGATCATGCACTGATCACGTAACTGATCATGCACTGATCACGTGGCTATCATGCACTGATCACGTGGCTGATCATGCACTGTTCACGTGGCTGACACACACCTGTCACGTGACTGATCATGCACTGATCACGTGGCACTCATGCACTGATCACGTGGCTGATCATACACTGATCACGTAACTGATCATGCACTGATCACGTGGCTATCATGCACTGCTCACGTGGCTGATCATGCAATGATCACGTAGCTACCATATACTGGTCACGTGACTGATCATGCACTGATCACGTGAATGATCATGCACTGATCAGTGACTGATCATGCACTGATCACGTGACTGATCATGCACTGATCACGTGGCTATCATGCACTGCTCACGTTCCTGATCATGCAATGATCACGTAGCAACCATGCACTGGTCACGTGACTGATCATGCACTGATCACGTAATTGATCATGCACTGATCACGTGACTCATCATGCACTGATCACGTGGCTGATCACACACGTATCACGTGACTGATCATGCACTGATCACGTGGCTATCATGCACTGATCACGTGGCTATCATGCACTGATCACGTGGCTGATCATGCACTGATCACGTGGCTACCATGCACTGATCACGTGACTGATCATGCACTGATCACGTAACTGATCATGCACTGATCACGTGACTGATCATGCACTGATCACGTGACTGATCATGCACTGATCACGTGGCTATCATGCACTGATCACGTGGCTGATCATGCACTGATCACGCAGCTATCATGCACTGATCACGTGACTGATCATGCACTGATCACGTAACTGATCATGCACTGATCACGTGGCTGATCATGCACTGATCACGTGACTGATCATGCACTGATCACGTGGCTGATCATGCACTGATCACGTGACTGATCATGCACTGATCACGTGGCTGATCATGCACTGATCACGTGACTGATCATGCACTGATCACGTGGCTGATCATGCACTGATCACGTGGCTATCATGCACTGATCACGTGGCTGATCATGCACTGATCACGTAGCTACCATGTACTGGTCACGTGACTGATCATGCACTGATCACGTGACTGATCATGCACTGATCACGTGGCTATCATGCACTGATCACGTGGCTGATCATGCACTGATCACGTGACTGATCATGCACTGATCACGTGACTGATCATGCACTGATCACTTAGGTATCATGCACTGATCACGTGGCTGATCATGCACTGATCACGTGGCTGATCATGCACTGATCACGTGGCTATCATGCACTGATCACGTGGCTGATCATGCACTGATACCGTGACTGAGCATGGACTGATCACATGACTATCATGTAGTGATCACGTGACTTAATGGCGCTGATCATGTGACTGATCATGCGCTGATCATGTTTGCTATCATACACTGATCATGTGCCTCTGGAGGCAATAAACAAAGAGCTGAGTAGGCACGAATCAAACAGTCAGCAGGCAATAATCATGGAACTCAGCTGTGAGGAATCATGCTGCTCAGCTGGCAATAATCAAGCAGCTGAGCAGGCAGGAATTACGCAGCACAGCTGGCAATTGTCAAGCAGATGACAGGCAGGAATCATGCAGCTCAGCTGGCAATTGTCAAGCAGATGAGCAGACAGGAATCACGCAGCTCAGCAGGCCCTGATCACGTGACTGAGCATGCACTGTTCACGTGGCTGATCATACACTGATCACGTGACTGATCATGCACTGATCACGTGGCTATCATGCACTGATCACGTGGCTGATCATGCACTGATCACGTGTCTGATCATGCACTGATCACGTGGCTGATCATGCACTGATCACGTGACTGATCATGCACTGATCACGTGGCTGATCATGCACTGATCACGTGGCTGATCATGCACTGATCACGTGGCTATCATGCACTGATCACGTGACTGATCATGCACTGATCACGTGGCTGATCATGCACTGATCACGTGGCTGATCATGCACTGATCACGTAGCTATCATGCACTGATCACGTGACTGATCATGCACTGATCACGTGACTGATCATGCACTGATCACGTGGCTGATCATGCACTGATCACGTGACTGATCATGCACTGATCACGTGACTGATCATGCACTGATCACGTGGCTATCATGCACTGATCACGTGGCTGATCATGCACTGATCACGTAACTGATCATGCACTGATCACGTGGCTTATCATGCACTGATCATGTGACTGATCATGTGCTGATCATGTTTGGTGTCATACACTGATCATGTGCATCTGCAGGCAATGAACAAAGAGCTGAGTATGCAGGAATCAGTCAGCAGGCTATAATCATGGAACTCAGCTGTGAGAAATCATGCTGCTCAGCTGGCAATAATCAAGCAGATGAGCAGGCAGGAATTATGCAGCACAGGTGGCAATTGTCAAGCAGATGACAGGCAGGAATCGTGCAGCTCAGCTGGCAATTGTCAAGCAGATGAGCAGACAGTAATCACGCAGCTCAGCAGGCCCTGATCACGTGACTGAGCATGCACTGTTCACGTGGCTGATCACACACTGATCACGTGACTGATCATGCACTGATCACGTGGCTATCATGCACTGATCACGTGACTGATCATGCACTGATCACGTGACTGTCATGCACTGATCACGTGGGATCATGCACTGATCACGTGGCTGATCATGCACTGATCACGTGGCTATCATGCACTGATCACGTGGCTGATCATGCACTGATCACGGGACTGATCATGCACTGATCACGGAGCTATCATGCACTGTCTACATGACTCCACATGCACTGATCACGTGGCTGATCATGCACTGATCACGTGACTGATCATGCACTGATCACGTGGCTGATCATGCACTGATCACGTGATTGATCATGCACTGATCACGTGGCTGATCATGCACTGATCACGTGGCTGATCATGCACTGATCACGTGACTGATCATGCACTGATCACGTGACTGATCATGCACTGATCACGTGGCTATCATGCACTGATCACGTGGCTGATCATGCACTGATCACGTGACTGATCATGCACTGATCACGTGACTGATCATGCACTGATCACGTGACTGATCATGCACTGATCACGTGGCTGATCATGCACTGATCACGTGGCTGATCATGCACTGATCACGTGACTGATCATGCACTGATCACGTGACTGATCATGCACTGATCAGTGGCTATCATGCACTGATCACGTGGCTGATCATGCACTGATCACGTGACTGATCATGCACTGATCACTGGCTATCATGCACTGATCACGTGGCTATCATGCACTGATCACGTGGCTGATCATGCACTGATCACGTGACTGATCATGCACTGATCACGTCTATATCATGCACTGATCACGTGACTGATCATGCACTGATCACGTGGATGATCATGCACTGATCATGTGACTGATCATGCACTGATCACGTGGCTATCATGCACTGATCACGTGGCTGATCATGCACTGATCACGTAGCTACCATGCACTGATCACGTGACTGATCATGCACTGATCACGTGACTGATCATGCACTGATCACGTGACTGATCATGCACTGATCACGTGACTGATCATGCACTGATCACGTGACTGATCATGCACTGATCACGTGGCTATCATGCACTGCTCACGTGGCTGATCATGCACTGATCACGTGGCTACCATGCACTGATCACGTGACTGATCATGCACTGATCACGTGACTGATCATGCACTGATCACGTGACTGATCATGCACTGATCACGTGGCTATCATGCACTGATCACGTGGCTGATCATGCACTGATCACGTGGCTACCATGTACTGATCACGTGACTGATCATGCACTGATCACATGACTGATCATGCACTGATCACGTGGCTTATCATGCACTGATCATGTGACTGATCATGCGCTGATCATGTTTGGTGTCATACACTGATCATGTGCCTCTGGAGGCAATGAACAAAGAGCTGAGTAGGCACGAATCAGTCAGCAGGCAATAATCATGGAACTCAGCTGTGAGAAATCATGCTGCTCAGCTGGCAATAATCAAGTAGCTGAGCAGGCAGGAATTACGCAGCACAGCTGGCAATTGTCAAGCAGATGACAGGCAGGAATCGTGCAGCTCAGCTGGCAATTGTCAAGCAGATGAGCAGACAGTAATCACGCAGCTCAGCAGGCCCTGATCACGTGACTGAGCATGCACTGATCACGTGGCTGATCACACACTGATCACGTGACTGATCATGCACTGATCACGTGACTGATCATGCACTGATCACGTGGCTGATCATGCACTGATCACGTGGCTGATCATGCACTGATCACGTGGCTGATCATGCACTGATCACGTGGCTGATCATGCACTGATCACGTGACTGATCATGCACTGATCACGTGACTGATCATGCACTGATCACGTGGCTATCATGCACTGATCACGTGGCTGATCATGCACTGATCACGTGGCTACCATGCACTGGTCACGTGACTGATCATGCACTGATCACGTGACTGATCATGCACTGATCACGTGGCTATCATGCACTGATCACGTGGCTGATCATGCACTGATCACGTAGCTACCATGTACTGGTCACATGACTGATCATGCACTGATCACGTAACTGATCATGCACTGATCACGTGACTTATCATGCACTGATCATGTGACTGATCATGCACTGATCATGTTTGGTGTCATACACTGATCATGTGCCTCTGGAGGCAATGAACAAAGAGCTGAGTAGGCACGAATCAGTCAGCAGGCTATAATCATGGAACTCAGCTCTGAGAAATCATGCTGCTCAGCTGGCAATAATCAAGTAGCTGAGCAGGCAGGAATTATGCAGCACAGGTGGCAATTGTCAAGCAGATGACAGGCAGGAATCGTGCAGCTCAGCTGGCAATTGTCAAGCAGATGAGCAGACAGTAATCACGCAGCTCAGCAGGCCCTGATCACGTGACTGAGCATGCACTGTTCACGTGGCTGATCATACACTGATCACGTGACTGATCATGCACTGATCACGTGACTGTCATGCACTGATCACGTGGCTGATCATGCACTGATCACGTGGCTGATCATGCACTGATCACGTGACTGATCATGCACTGATCACGTAGCTATCATGCACTGATCACGTGGCTGATCATGCACTGATCACGGGACTGATCATGCACTGATCACGGCGCTATCATGCACTGACTACATGACTCCACATGCACTGATCACGTGATGATCATGCACTGATCACGTGACTGATCATGCACTGATCACGTGACTGATCATGCACTGATCACGTGGCTGATCATGCACTGATCACGTGGCTATCATGCACTGATCACGTGGCTGATCATGCACTGATCACGTAGCTATCATGTACTGATCACGTGACTGATCATGCACTGATCACGTGACTGATCATGCACTGATCACGTGGCTGATCATGCACTGATCACGTGGCTGATCATGCACTGATCACGTGGCTATCATGCACTGATCACGTGGCTGATCATACTGATCACGTGCCTCGTCATGCACTGATCACGTGGCTGATCATGCACTGATCACGTGACTGATCATGCACTGATCACGTGGCTATCATGCACTGATCACGTGACTGATCATGCACTGATCACGTGACTGATCATGCACTGATCACGTGGCTATCATGCACTGATCACGTGGCTGATCATGCACTGATCACGTGGCTGATCATGCACTGATCACGTGGCTGATCATGCACTGATCACGTGACTGATCATGCACTGATCACGTGGCTATCATGCACTGATCACGTGGCTGATCATGCACTGATCACGTGGCTGATCATCACACTGTCACGTGACTGATCATGCACTGATCACGTGGCACTCATGCACTGATCACGTGGCTGATCACACTGATCACGTGACTGATCATGCACTGATCACGTGGCTATCATGCACTGATCACGTGGCTGATCATGCACTGATCACGTAGCTACCATGCACTGATCACGTGACTGATCATGCACTGATCACGTACTGATCATGCACTGATCACGTGACTGATCATGCACTGATCACGTGACTGATCATGCACTGATCACGTGGCTATCATGCACTGATCACGTGGCTGATCATGCACTGATCACGTAGCTACCATGTACTGATCACGTGACTGATCATGCACTGATCACGTAATTGATCATGCACTGATCACGTGGCTGATCATGCACTGATCACGTGACTGATCATGCACTGATCACGTGGCTGATCATGCACTGATCACGTGTCTGATCATGCACTGATCACGTGGCTGATCATGCACTGATCACGTGACTGATCATGCACTGATCACGTGGCTGATCATGCACTGATCACGTGGCTATCATGCACTGATCACGTGGCTGATCATGCACTGATCACGTAGCTACCATGTACTGGTCACGTGACTGATCATGCACTGATCACGTGACTGATCATGCACTGATCACGTGGCTATCATGCACTGATCACGTGGCTGATCATGCACTGATCACGTGGCTGATCATGCACTGATCACGTGACTGATCATGCACTGATCACGTGGCTATCATGCACTGATCACGTGGCTGATCATGCACTGATCACGTGGCTGATCATGCACTGATCACGTGGCTATCATGCACTGATCACGTGGCTGATCATGCACTGATACCGTGACTGAGCATGGACTGATCACATGACTATCATGTAGTGATCACGTGACTTAATGGCGCTGATCATGTGACTGATCATGCACTGATCATGTTTGCTATCATACACTGATCATGTGCCTCTGGAGGCAATAAACAAAGAGCTGAGTAGGCACGAATCAAACAGTCAGCAGGCAATAATCATGGAACTCAGCTGTGAGGAATCATGCTGCTCAGCTGGCAATAATCAAGCAGCTGAGCAGGCAGGAATTACGCAGCACAGCTGGCAATTGTCAAGCAGATGACAGGCAGGAATCATGCAGCTCAGCTGGCAATTGTCAAGCAGATGAGCCGACAGTAATCACGCAGCTCAGCAGGCCCTGATCACGTGACTGAGCATGCACTGTTCACGTGGCTGATCATACACTGATCACGTGACTGATCATGCACTGATCACTTGGATATCATGCACTGATCACGTGGCTGATCATGCACTGATCACGTGTCTGACCATGCACTGATCACGTGGCTGATCATGCACTGATCACGTAACTGATCATGCACTGATCACGTGGCTGATCATGCACTGATCACGTGGCTGATCATGCACTGATCACGTGGCTACCATGTACTGGTCCCGTGAGTGATCATGCACTGATCACGTAATTGATCATGCACTGATCACGTGGCTGATCATGCACTGAACACGTGACTGATCATGCACTGATCATGTGACTGATTATGCACTGATCACGTGGCTATCATGCACTACTCACGTGGCTGATCATGCAATGATCACGTAATTGATCATGAACTGATCACCTGGCTTATCATGCATTGATCATGTGACTGATCATGTGCTGATCATGTTTGGTGTCACACACTGATCATGTGCATCTGCAGGCAATGAACAAAGAGCTGAGTAGGCAGGAATCAGTCAGCAGTCTATAATCATGGAACTCAGCTTTGAGAAATCATGCTGCTCACCTGGCAATAATCAAGTAGATGAGCAGGTAGGAATTATGCAGCACAGGTGGCAATTGTCAAGGAGATGACAGGCAGGAATCGTACAGCTCAGCTGGCAATTGTCAAGCAGATGAGCAGACAGTAATCACACAGCTCAGCAGGCCCTGATCACGTGACTGAGCATGCACTGTTCACGTGGCTGATCACACACCTATCACGTGAATAATCATGCATTGATCACGTGGCTCTCATGCACTGATCACGTGATTGCGCATGCACTGATCACGTAATTGTATGCACTGCTCACGTGGGAATCATGCACTGATGACGTGGCTGATCATGCACTGATCACGTAGCTATCTTGCACTGATCACTTGGCTGATCATACACTCATCACGGGACTGATCGTGCACTGATCACGGAGCTATCATGCATTGTCTACATGACTCCACATGCACTGATCACGTGGATGATCATGCAGTGATCACGTGACTGACCATGCACTGATCACGTGGCTGATCATGCACTGATCTCGTAATTGATCATGCACTGATCATTTGGCTGATCATGCACTGATCACGTGGCTGATCATACACTGATCACGTGACTGATCATGCACTGATCACGTGACTGATCATTCACAGATCACGTGGCTATCATGCACTGATTACTTGGCTGGCCATACACTGATCACATGACTGATCATGCACTGTTCTCGTGACTGATCATGTACTGATCACATGACTGATCATGCACTGATCACGTGACTGATCATGCAGTGATCATGTGGCTATCACGCACTACTCACGTGGCTAATCATGCAATGATCTTGTAGCTACCATGTACAGGTCACGTGAATGATCATACACCCATCAGGTGACTGATCATGCACTGATCACGTGGCTATCATGCACTGATCACGAGACTGATCATGCACTGATCACGTCTATATCATGCACTGATCACATGACTGCCCATGCACTGATCACGTGGGTGATCATACACTAATCATGTGACAGATCGTGCACTGATCACGTGGCTGATCATGCACTGATACCGTGACTGAGCATGGACTGAGCACATGACTATCATGTAGTGATCACGTGACTTAATGGCGCTGATCATGTGACTGATCATGCGCTGATCATGTTTGCTATCATATACTGATCATGTGCCTCTGGAGGCAATAAACAAAGAGCTGAGTAGGCACGAATCAAACAGTCAGCAGGCAATAATCATGGAACTCAGCTGTGAGGAATCATGCTGCTCAGCTGGCAATAAGCAAGCAGCTGAGCAGGCAGAAATTATGCAGCACAGGTGGCAATTGTCAAGCAGATGACAGGCAGGAATCATGCAGCTCAGCTGGCAATTGTCAAGCAGATGAGCAGACAGTAATCACGCAGTTCAGCAGGCCCTGATCATGTGACTGAGAATGCACTGTTCACGTGGCTGATCATACACTGATTACGTGATTGATCATGCACTGATCACTTGGATATCATGCACTGATCACGTGGCTGATCATACACTGGTCACGTGACGGATCATACACTGATCACGGGACTGATAATGCACTGATCACTTGGCTGGTCATACACTGATCATGTGACTGACCATGCACTGATCTCGTGGCTATCATGCATGGCTCACGTGGCTGATCATGCAATGATCACGTAGCTACCATGTACCGGTCACGTGACTGATCATGCACTGATCACGTAACTGATCATGCACTGATCATGTGGCTGATCATGCACTGATCACGTGGCTGATCATACACTGGTCACGTGACGGATCATGCACTGATCACGGGACTGATCATGCACTGATCACTTGGCTGGTCATACACTGATCACGTGACTGATCATGCACTGATCACGTGGCTGATCATGCACTGATCACGTGGCTATAATGCACTGCTCACGTGGCTGATCATGCAATGATCACGCAGCTACCCTGTACTGGTCACATGAATGATATTGCGCTGATCACGTGACTGATCATGCACTAATCACGTGGCTATCATGCACTACTCACGTGGCTGATCATGCAATTTTCATCTATCTACCATGTACCGGTCACATGACTGATCATACACCCATCAGGTGAATTATCATGCACTGATCACGTGGCTATAATGCACTGATCACGTGGCTGATCATACACTGATTACCTGCCTGTCATGCACAGATCACGTGACTAACCATGAACTGATCACGTAGGTAGCATGCAGTGATCACGTGGCTGATCATACACTGCTCACGTAACTGATCATGCATTGATCACGTGGCTATCATGCACTGATCACGTGGCTGATCATACACTGATCACGTGCCTTGTCATGCACAGATCACGTGGCTATCATGCACTGATCACGTGGATATCATGCACTGATCATGTGGCTGATAACACACGTATCACGTGACTGATCATGCACTGATCACGTGGCTATCATGCACTGATCACGTGGCTAATCATGCAATGATCACGTAGCTACCATGTACTGGTAACATGACTGATCATACACTGATCACGTAATTGATCATGCACTGATCACGTGGCTGATCTTGCACTGATCACGTGACTGATCATGCACTGATCACGTGACTGATCATGCACTGATCATTTGGCTATCATGCACTGATTACTTGGCTGATCATACACTTATCACGTGACTGATGAATCACTAATCATCTGGCTATCGTGCACTGATCACATGGTTGATCATACACTGATCACGAGACTGATCATGCACTGATCACGTGGATGATCATACACTTATCATGTGACAGATCATGCAGTGATCACGTGGCTATCATGCACTGATCAAGTGGCTGATCATACTATGCTCCCGAAACTGATCATGCACTGATCACGTGGCTGACATGCACTGCTCACGTGGCTGATCATGCACTTTAACGTGACTGATCATGCACTGATCACATGGCTATCATGCACTGATTACTTGGCTGGTCATACACTGAACACGTGCCTGGTCATGCACTGATCACGTGGCTGATCATGCACTGATCACGTAATTCATCGTGCACTGATCATGTGGCTGATCATGCACTGCTCACGTGTCTGGTCATGCAATGATCACGTAGCTACCATATAATGGTCACGTGGTTCATCATGCACAGATCACGTAAATGATCATGCACTGTTCACGTGACTGATTATGTACTGATCACGTGCCTGGTCATGCACTGATCACGTGGCTGATCATGCACTGATCACGTGACCGATCATGCACTGATTACGTGGCTGAACATGCACTGATCACTTGGCTATAACGCACTGCTCACGTAGCTGATCATGCAATGATCACGTAGCTACCATCTACTGGTCACATGACTGATCATGCACTGATCTCGTGACTGATAATGCACTGATCACGTGGCTATCATGCACTACCCACGTGGATGATCATGCAATGATCATGTAGCTACCATGTAACGGTCACGTGACTAATCATACACCCATCAGATGACTGACCATGCACTGATCACGTGCCTATCATGCACTGTTCACGTGGCTGATCATACACTGATCACCTGCCTGGTCATGCACAGATCAAGTGACTAATCATGAACTGATCACGTGGCTATCATGCACTGATCACCTGGCTGATCATGCACTGATCACGTGGCTATCATGCAATGATCACGTGGCTATCATGCACTGATCACGTGGCTGATCATGCACTGATACCGTGACTAAGCATGGACTGATCACATGACTATCATGTAGTGATCACGTGACTTAATGGCGCTGATCATGTGACAGATCATGCGCTGATCGTGTTTGCTATCATACACTGATCATATGCCTCTGGAGGCAATAAACAAAGAGCTGAGTAGGCACGAATCAAACAGTCAGCAGGCAATAATCATGGAACACAGCTGTGAGGAATCATGCTGCTCAGCTGGCAATAATCAAGCAGCTGAGCAGGCAGGAATTACGCAGCACAGCTGGCAATTGTCAAGCAGATGACAGGCAGGAATCGTGCAGCTCAGCTGTCACTGGTCAAGCAGATGAGCCAACAGGAATCACGCAGCTCAGATGGCAATTGTCATGCAGATGAGCCGGCAGGAATCACGCAGCTCAGCAGGCCCTGATCACGTGACTCTGCAGGCACTGATCACGTGGCTGATCAAGTCCAGATCACGTGACTGAGCATGCACTGATCACGTGGCTATCATGCACTGATGACGTGACTGCGCATGCACTGATGACGTGGCTGATCAGGCACTGATCACATGGCTCATCATGCACTGATCACGTGTTTATCAGGCAATGATCAGTGACTGACAGGCTCTGATCATGGGACTGTGCACGCACTGATCACGTGGCTATCATGCACTGATCACGTGACTGCGCATGCACTGATGACGTGGCTGTTGGGGCACTGATCACGTGTTTATCAGGCAGTGATCAGTGACTGACAGGCGCTGATCAGGGGACTGTGCACGCACTGATCAGGTGGCTGATCAGGAACTGACCACCTGACTGTGCATGCAGTGATCACGTGGCTGGTCGTTCACTGATCACGT
The DNA here is from genome assembly GCF_032452875.1 of Bos javanicus. Lineage (NCBI taxonomy): Eukaryota > Metazoa > Chordata > Mammalia > Artiodactyla > Bovidae > Bos > Bos javanicus. Next base: position 197,615 of record NW_026893735.1, on the reverse strand, counting down.
TTTTATCATACAGTGATCACGTGACTGAGAGGCGCTGATCACGTGACTGTGCCGTCAGTGATCACGTGGCTGAGCAGGCACTGATATCGTGACTGAGCATGCACTGATCATGTGCCGAGAGCCGGGGAGGCATTCCACTCTGGACAAAGGTCATGAGGAAGGAGGCTCGGCATACGCAAATGCGGGATCGAGCCTCAGGAGTCCACCCGGATATTCTCGAGCATCTCCCCCCCAGAAAAACCAGAGTCTGCCTACTGTATTGCTTTGTGCTCTCACCTCTGATTTCACTGGGGGCTGTCCCCCACCACCATCTCGCTCTCTCTGTCAAAGAGTTAACTTACAGCTCCAATTCATAAAGTTCCTTGTCATTCTTCCCTTTAAGTTCCAGCTGAGTCTCCATCTGGAGCGCGGAACCCACCATGCTTACTAATTATGCCTGGGCTGCTAAGACCCACTCGAGAAGGTGTCTAGGGTGAGGCACCTTTCGCTATTTGAGAGGGCGCCTGCGGCCTACGTAAGTGGTCCAAACTTCTTGTCTTGAAGTTTGATTGGTCTTCCGCGTAAACCAAGCTACTCAGTCTCTTTTCTCCACCGAATTTTCCTACTGAGCTCTCCTCATACTATTATTCTTGACATCTCTGATTAGCATATAAATAGTCGCCTAGGCCATCTCTCCTTCGAATACCCTGGATCAGTTGGGGCTGGTCCCCGGCAGGTGGCGACCGAACAGGGACCTCAGGAGGCAATACTCAAAGAGCTGAGCAGACACGAACCACGCAATCAGCAGGCAATAAGAATGGAGCTCAGCAGTGACGAATCATGCTGCTCAACTGGCAATAATCAAGCACGTGACCAGGCAGGAATCACGCAGCTCAGCTGGCAATTGTCAAGCAGATGAGCCGACAGGAATCACGCAGCTCAGATGGCAATTGTCATGCAGATGAGCCGGCTGGAATCACGCAGCTCAGCAGGCCCTGATCACGTGACACTGCAGGCACTGATCACGTGGCTGATCAAGTCCAGATCACGAGACTGAGCATGCACTGATCACGTGGCTATCATGCACTGATGACGTGACTGCGCATGCACTGATGACGTGGCTGATCAGGCACTGATCACATGGCTCATCATGCACTGATCACGTGTTTATCAGGCAATGATCAGTGACTGACAGGCGCTGATCATGGGACTGTGCACGCACTGATCACGTGGCTATCATGCACTGATCACGTGACTGCGCATGCACTGACGACGTGGCTGTTCAGGCACTGATCACGTGTTTATCAGGCAGTGATCAGTGACTGACAGGCGCTGATCAGGGGACTGTGCACGCACTGATCAGGTGGCTGATCAGGAACTGACCACCTGACTGCCCATGCAGTGATCACGTGGCTGGTCGTTCACTGATCTCGTGTTTATCATACGGTGATCACGTGACTGAGAGGCGCTGATCACGTGACTGTGCCGTCAGTGATCACGTGGCTGAGCAGGAACTGATACTGTGACTGAGCATGCACTGATCATGTGCCAGGAGCCGGGGAGGCATTCCACTCTGGACAAAGGTCATGAGGAAGGAGGCTCGGCATACGCAAATGCGGGATCGAGCCTCAGGAGTCCACCCGGATATTCTCGAGCATCTCCCCCGCAAAAAAACCAGAGTCTGCCTACTGTATTGCTTTGTGCTCTCACCTCTGATGTCACTGGGGGCTGTCCCCCACCACCATCTCGCTCTCTCTGTCAAAGAGTTATCTTACAGCTCCAATTCATAAAGTTCCTTGTCATTCTTCCCTTTCACTTCCAGCTGAGTCTCCATCTGGAGCGCGGAACCCACCACGCTTACTAATTATGCCTGGGCTGCTAAGACCCACTCGAGAAGGTGTCTAGGGTGAGGCACCTTTCGCTATTCGAGAGGGCGCCTGCGGCCTACGTAAGTGGTCCAAACTTCTTGTCTTGAAGTTTGATTGGTCTTCCTTGTAAACCAAGCTACTCAGTCTCTTTTCTCCACCGAATTTTCCTACTGAGCTCTCCTCATACTATTATTCTTGACATCTCTGATTAGCATATAAATAGTCACCTAGGCCATCTCTCCTTCGAATACCCTGGATCAGTTGGGGCTGGTCCCCGGCAGGTGGCGACCGAACAGGGACCTCAGGAGGCAATACTCAAAGAGCTGAGCAGACACGAACCACGCAATCAGCAGGCAATAAGCATGGAGCTCAGCAGTGACGAATCATGCAGCTCAACTGGCAATAATCAAGCACGTGACCAGGCAGGAATCACGCAGCTCAGCTGGCAATTGTCAAGCAGATGAGCCGACAGGAATCACGCAGCTCAGATGGCAATTGTCATGCAGATGAGCCGGCAGGAATCACGCAGCTCAGCAGGCCCTGATCACGTGACTCTGCAGGCACTGATCACGTGGCTGATCAAGTCCAGATCACGTGACTGAGCATGCACTGCTCACGTGGCTGATCTGGCAATGATCACGTAGCTACCATGTACTGGTCACGTGACTGATGATGCACCGATCACATAATTGATCATGCACTGATCATGTGGCTGATCATGCACTGATCACGTGGCTAATCATACACTGATCACCAGACTGATCATTCACTGTTCACGTCTATATCATGCACTGATCACATGACTGCCCATGCACTGATCACGTGGGTGATCATACACTAATCATGTGACAGATCGTGCACTGATCACGTGGCTGATCATGCACCGATACCGTGACTGAGCATGGACTGATCACATGACTATCATGTAGTGATCACGTGACTTAATGGCGCTGATCATGTGACTGATCATGCGCTGATCAGGTTTGCTATCATATACTGATCATGTGCCTCTGGAGGCAATAAACAAAGAGCTGAGTAGGCACGAATCAAACAGTCAGCAGGCAATAATCATGGAACTCAGGTGTGAGGAATCATGCTGCTCAGCTGGCAATAATCAAGCAGCTGAGCAGGCAGGAATTACGCAGCACAGCTGGCAATTGTCAAGCAGATGACAGGCAGGAATCATGCAGCTCAGCTGGCAATTTTCAAGCAGATGAGCAGACAGTAATCACGCAGCTCAGCAGGCCCTGATCACGTGACTGAGCATGCACTGTTCACGTGGCTGATCACACACCTATCACGTGACTGATCATGCACTGATCATGTGACTGATCATGCACTGATCACGTGGCTATCATGCACTGATCACTGGCTGGACATACACTGATCAGGTGCCTGGTCACGCACTGATCACGTGGCTGATCATGCACTGATCACGTGACTGATCATGCACTGATCTCGTGTCTGATCATGCACTGATCACGTGGCTATCATGCACTGCTCACGTGGCTAATCATGCGATGATCATGCAGCTACCATGTACTGGTAACATGACTGATCATGCACTGATCACGTGACTGATCATGCAGTGATCACGTGGCTATCATTCACTACTCACGTGGCTGATCATGCAATGATCATGTAGCTACCATGTACAGGTCACGTGAATGATCATACACCCATTGATCATGCACTGATCAGGTGACTTATCATGCACTGTTAACGTGAGTGATCATGCACTGATCACGTGACTGATCATGCACTGATCTCGTGGCTGTCATGCACGGCTCATGTGGCTGATCATGCAATGATCACCTAGCTACCATATACTGGTCACGTGACTGATCTTGCAATGATCACGTAATTGATCATGCACTGATCATGTGGCTGATCATGCACTGATCACGTGTCTGATCATCCACTGATCACGTGACTGATCATGCACTGATCACGTGACTGATCATGCACTGATCACGTGGCTATCATGCACTGATCACTTGGCTGGTCATACACTGATTACGTGCCTGGTCATGCACAGATTACATGACTGATCATGCAGTGAACATGTGACTGATCATGCACTGATCACGTGGCTATCATGCACTACTCACGTGGCTGATCATGCAATGATCATGTAGCTACCATGTACCGGTCAGGTGACTGATCACACACCCATCAGGTGACGGATCAGGACTGATCACGTGGCTGACCATACACTGATCACCTGCCTGGTCATGCACAGATCACGTGACAAATCATGAACTGATCACATAGCTATCATGAACTGATCACCTGGCTGATCATGCACTGATCACGTGGCTGATCATGCACTGATACCGTGACTGAGCATGGACTGATCACATGACTATCATGTAGTGATCACGTGACTTAATGGCTCTGATCATGTGACTGATCAAGCGCTGATCATGTTTGCTATCATACACTGATCATGTGCCACTGGAGGCAATAAACAAAGAGCTGAGTAGGCACGAATCAAACAGTGAGCAGGCAATAATCATGGAACTCAGGTGTGAGGAATCATGCTGCTCAGCTGGCAATAATCAAGCAGCTGAGCAGGCAGGAATTACGCAGCACAGCTGACAATTGTCAAGCAGATGACAGGCAGGAATCGTGCAGCTCAGCTGGCAATTGTCAAGGAGATGAGCAGACAGTAATCACGCAGCTCAGCAGGCCCAGATCACGTGACTGAGCATACACTGTTCACGTGGCTGATCATACACTGATCACGTGATTGATCATGCACTGATCACTTGGATATCATGCACTGATCACGTGGCTGATCATACACTGTTCACGTGTCTGACCATGCACTGATCACGTGGCTGATCATACACTGCTCACCTAACTGATCATGCACTGATCACGTGGCTATCATGCACTGATCACGTGGCTGAACATGCACTGTTCACGTGTCTGATCACACACCTGTCACGTGACATATCATGCACTGATCACCTGGCACTCATGCACTGATCACGTGGCTGATCATACTCTGCTCACGAAACTCATCATGCACACATCACGTGGCTATCATGCACTGCTCACGTGGTTCGTCATGGAATGATCACGGAGCTACCATATACTGGTCACGTGACTGATCATGCACAGATAACGTAAATGATCATGCACTGTTCACGTGACTGATCATGTACTGATCACGTGACTGATAATGCACTGATCACGTGGCTATCATGCTCTGCTCACGTGGCTGATCATGCAACGATCACGTAGCAACCATGTACTGGTCTCCTGACTGATCATGCACTGATCACGTAATTGATCATGCACTGATCATGTGGCTGATCATGCACTGATCACGTAATTGATCATGCACTGATCAGGTGACTTATCATGCACTGTCAACGTGAGTGATCATGCACTGATCACGTGACTGATCATGCACTGATCTCGTGGCTATCATGCACTGATAACGAGACTGATCATGCACTGTTCACGTCTATATCATGCACTGATCACATGACCGCCCATGCACTGATCACGTGGCTATCATGCTCTGCTCACGTGGCTGATCATGCAACGATCACGTAGCAACCATGTACTGGTCTCGTGACTGATCATGCACTGATCACGTAATTGATCCTGCACTGATCACGTGGCTCATCACGCACTGATCCGGTGGCTGATCACACACGTATCACGTGACTGATCATGTACAGATCACGTGACTAATCATGAAGTGATCACGTGGCTATCCTGCACTGATCACGTGGATATCATGCACTGATCACGTGGCTGATCATGCACTGATCACGTGGCTATCATGCACTGATCACGTGACTGATCATGCACAGATCACGTGACTGATCATGCACAGATCACGTGACTGATCATGCACCCATCACGTGGCTATCATGCACTGCTCACGTGGCTGTTCATGCAAAGATCACACAGCTACCATGTACTGGTCACATGACTGATCATGCACTGATCACATAATTGATCATGCACTGATCACCTGGCTTATCATGCATTGATCATGTGACTGATCATGTGCTGATCATGTTTGGTGTCACACACTGATCATGTGCCTCTGGAGGCAATGAACATAGAGCTGAGTAGGCAGGAATCAGTCAGCAGGCTATAATCATGGAACTCACCTCTGAGAAATCATGCTGCTCAGCTGGCAATAATCAAGTAGATGAGCAGGCAGGAATTACGCAGCACAGGTGGCAATCGTCAAGGAGATGACAGGCAGGAATCGTGCAGCTCAGCTGGAAATTGTCAAGCAGATGAGCAGTCAGTAATCACGCAGCTCAGCAGGCCCTGATCACCTGACTGAGCATGCACTGTTCACATGGCTGATCACACACATATCACGTGGCTGATCATGCACTGATCACGTGACTGATCATGCACTGATCACATGACTGATCATGCACTGATCACGTGGATATCATGCACTGATCACTTGGCTGGACATACACTGATCACATGACTGATCATGCACTGTTCACGTGACTGATCATGTACTAATCACGTGACTGATAATGCACTGATCACGTAATTGATCATGCACTGATCACGTGGCTGATCATGCAATGATCACCTGACTGACCATGCACTGATCACGTGACTGATCATCCACTGATCTGTTGGCTATCCTGCACTTATTACTTGGCTGATCATACACTGATCACGTGACAGATCATGCACTGATCACGTGGCTATCATGCTCTGCTCACGTGGCTGTTCATGCAAGGATCACGTAGCAACCATGTACTGGTCACGTGATTGATCATGTACTGATCACGTAATTGATCCTGCACTGATCACGTGGCTCATCATGCACTGATCACGTGGCTGATCACACACGTATCACGTGACTGATCATGCACTGATCACATGGCTCTCATGCACTGATCACGTGGCTGTCATGCACTGATCACGTTGATATCATGCTCTGATCACGTGGCTGATCACACACATATCACATGACTGATCATGCACTGATCACGTGGCTATCATTCACTGATCACGTGGCTGATCAGGCAATGATCACGTAGCTACCATGTACTGGTCACGTGACTGATCATGCACTGATCACGTGCCTGGTCATGCACTGATCACGTGGCTGATCATGCACTTATCACGTGACTTATCACGCACTGATCTCGTGTCTGATCATGCACTGATCACGTGGCTATCATGCACTGATCACGTGGCTGATCACGCGATGATCACGCAGCTACCATGTACTGGTCACATGACTTAACATGCACTGATCACCTGACTGATCATGCAGTGATCACGTGGCTATCATGCACTACTTACGTGGCTGATCATGCAATGATCATGTAGCTACCATGTACAGGTCACGTGAATGATCATACACCCATCAGGTGACTGATCATGCACTGATCACGTGGCTATCATGCACTGATAACGAGACTGATCATGCACTGTTCACGTCTATATCATGCACTGATCACATGACTGCCCATGAACTGATCACGTGGATGATCATACACTAATCATGTGACAGATCGTGCACTGATCACGTGGCTGATCATGCACTGATACCGTGACTGAGCATGGACTGATCACATGACTATCATGTTGTGTTCACGTGACTTAATGGCGCTGATCATGTGACTGATCATGTTTGCTATCATAAACTGATCATGTGCCTCTGGAGGCAATAAACAAAGAGCTGAGTAGGCACGAATCAAACAGTCAGCAGGCAATAATCATAGAACTCAGGTGTGAGGAATCATGCTGCTCAGCTGGCAATAATCAAGCAGCTGAGCAGGCAGGAATTACGCAGCACAGCTGGCAATTGTCAAGCAGATGACAGGCAGGAATCATGCAGCTCAGCTGGCAATTGTCAAGCAGATGAGCAGACAGTAATCACGCAGCTCAGCAGGCCTAGATCACGTGACTGAGCATGCACTGTTCACGTGGCTGATCATACACTGATCACGTGATTGATCATGCACTGATCACTTGGATATCATGCAGTGATCACGTGGCTGATCATACACTGTTCACGTGTCTGACCATGCACTGCTCACGTGGCTGATCATACACTGCTCACGTAACTGATCATGCACTGATCACGTGGCAATCATGAACTGATTACGTGGCTGAACATGCACTGTTCACGTGGCTGATCACACACCTGTCACGTGACATATCATGCACTGATCACGTGGCACTCATGCACTGATCACGTGGCTGATCATACTGTGCTCACGTTACTGATCATGCACACATCACGTGGCTATCATGCACTGCTCACGTGGCTCGTCATGGAATGATCACGTAGCTACCATATACTGGTCACGTGACTGATCATGCACAGATCACGTAAATGATCACGCACTGTTCACGTGACTGATCATGTACTGATCACGTGAATGATCATTCACTGATCACGTGGCTGATCATGCACTGATCACGTAATTGATCATGCACTTATAATTTGGCTGATCATGCACTGATCACGTGGCTGATCATGCACTGATCACGTGACTGATCATGCACTGATCACGTGACTGATCATGCACTGATCACGTGGCTATCATGCACTGATCACTTGGCTGGTCATACACTGATCACATGACTGATCATGCACTGTTCACGTGACTGATCATGTACTAATCACGTGACTGATAATGCACTGATCACGTAATTGATCATGCACTGATCACGTGGCTGATCATGCACTGATCACGTGACTGATCATGCACTGATCACGTGACTGATCATGCACTGATCACGTGGCTATCATGCACTGATCACGTGGCTGATCATGCACTGATCACGTGACTGATCATGCACTGATCACGTGGCTATCATGCACTGATCACGTGGCTGATCATGCAATGATCACGTAGCTACCATGTACTGGTCACGTGACTGATCATGCACTGATCACGTAACTGATCATGCACTGATCACGTGGCTGATCATGCACTGATCACGTGGCTGATCATGCACTGATCACGTGACTGATCATGCACTGATCACGTGACTGATCATGCACTGATCACGTGGCTATCATGCACTGATCACGTGGCTGATCATGCACTGATCACGTGACTGATCATGCACTGATCACGTGACTGATCATGCACTGATCACGTGACTGATCATGCACTGATCACGTGACTGATCATGCACTGATCACGTGGCTGATCATGCACTGATCACGTGACTGATCATGCACTGATCACGTGACTGATCATGCACTGATCAGTGGCTATCATGCACTGATCACGTGGCTGATCATGCACTGATCACGTGACTGATCATGCACTGATCACGTGGCTATCATGCACTGATCACGTGGCTGATCATGCACTGATCACGTAGCTACCATGCACTGATCACGTGACTGATCATGCACTGATCACGTAATTGATCATGCACTGATCACGTGGCTGATCATGCACTGATCACGTGGCTGATCATGCACTGATCACGTGACTGATCATGCACTGATCACGTGGCTATCATGCACTGATCACGTGGCTGATCATGCACTGATCACGTGATATCATGCACTGATCACGTGGCTGATCATGCACTGATCACGTGACTGATCATGCACTGATCACGTGGCTATCATGCACTGATCACGTGGCTGATCATGCACTGATCACGCAGCTACCATGTACTGGTCACATGACTGATCATGCACTGATCACGTGACTGATCATGCACTGATCACGTGGCTATCATGCACTACTCACGTGGCTGATCATGCAATGATCATGTAGCTACCATGTACAGGTCACGTGAATGATCATACACCCATCAGGTGACTGATCATGCACTGATCACGTGGCTATCATGCACTGATCACGTGACTGATCATGCACTGATCACGTCTATATCATGCACTGATCACATGACTGCCCATGCACTGATCACGTGGATGATCATACACTAATCATGTGACAGATCATGCACTGATCACGTGGCTGATCATGCACTGATACCGTGACTGAGCATGGACTGATCACATGACTATCATGTAGTGATCACGTGACTTAATGGCGCTGATCATGTGACTGATCATGTTTGCTATCATACACTGATCATGTGCCTCTGGAGGCAATAAACAAAGAGCTGAGTAGGCACGAATCAAACAGTCAGCAGGCAATAATCATGGAACTCAGGTGTGAGGAATCATGCTGCTCAGCTGGCAATAATCAAGCAGCTGAGCAGGCAGGAATTACGCAGCACAGCTGGCAATTGTCAAGCAGATGACAGGCAGGAATCGTGCAGCTCAGCTGGCAATTGTCAAGCAGATGAGCAGACAGTAATCACGCAGCTCAGCAGGCCTGATCACGTGACTGAGCATGCACTGTTCACGTGGCTGATCATACACTGATCACGTGATTGATCATGCACTGATCACTTGGATATCATGCACTGATCACGTGGCTGATCATACACTGTTCACGTGTCTGACCATGCACTGATCACGTGGCTGATCATACACTGCTCACGTAACTGATCATGCACTGATCACGTGGCTATCATGCACTGATCACGTGGCTGAACATGCACTGTTCACGTGGCTGATCACACACTGTCACGTGACATATCATGCACTGATCACGTGGCACTCATGCACTGATCACGTGGCTGATCATACTGTGCTCACGTAACTGATCATGCACACATCACGTGGCTATCATGCACTGCTCACGTGGCGTCATGGAATGATCACGTAGCTACCATATACTGGTCACGTGACTGATCATGCACAGATCACGTAAATGATCATGCACTGTTCACGTGACTGATCATGCACTGATCACGTGACTGATCATGCACTGATCACGTGGCTGATCATGCACTGATCACGTGGCTGATCATGCACTGATCACGTGGCTGATCATGCACTGATCACGTGGCTGATCATGCACTGATCACGTGACTGATCATGCACTGATCACGTGGCTGATCATGCACTGATCACGTGGCTATCATGCACTGATCACGTGGCTGATCATGCACTGATCACGTGACTGATCATGCACTGATCACGTGACTGATCATGCACTGATCACGTGACTGATCATGCACTGATCACGTGGCTGATCATGCACTGATCACGTGGCTGATCATGCACTGATCACGTGACTGATCATGCACTGATCACGTGACTGATCATGCACTGATCACGTGGCTATCATGCACTGATCACGTGGCTGATCATGCACTGATCACGTGACTGATCATGCACTGATCACGTGGCTATCATGCACTGATCACGTGGCTGATCATGCACTGATCACGTAGCTACCATGTACTGATCACGTGACTGATCATGCACTGATCACGTGACTGATCATGCACTGATCACGTGGCTGATCATGCACTGATCACGTGGCTGATCATGCACTGATCACGTGACTGATCATGCACTGATCACGTGACTGATCATGCACTGATCACGTGGCTATCATGCACTGATCACGTGGCTGATCATGCACTGATCACGTGACTGATCATGCACTGATCACGTGACTGATCATGCACTGATCACGTGACTGATCATGCACTGATCACGTGGCTGATCATGCACTGATCACGTGGCTGATCATGCACTGATCACGTGACTGATCATGCACTGATCACGTGACTGATCATGCACTGATCACGTGGCTATCATGCACTGATCACGTGGCTGATCATGCACTGATCACGTGACTGATCATGCACTGATCACGTGGCTATCATGCACTGATCACGTGGCTGATCATGCACTGATCACGTAGCTATCATGCACTGATCACGTGACTGATCATGCACTGATCACGTGACTGATCATGCACTGATCACGTGACTGATCATGCACTGATCACGTGACTGATCATGCACTGATCACGTGACTGATCATGCACTGATCACGTGGCTATCATGCACTGATCACGTGACTGATCATGCACTGATCACGTGACTGATCATGCACTGATCACGTGGCTATCATGCACTGATCACGTGGCTGATCATGCACTGATCACGTGCCTGATCATGCACTGATCACATGACTGATCATGCACTGATCATGTGACTGATCATGCACTGATCACGTGGCTATCATGCACTGATCACGTGGCTGATCATGCAATGATCACGTAGCTACCATGCACTGGTCACGTGACTGATCATGCACTGATCACGTAACTGATCATGCACTGATCACGTGACTGATCATGCACTGATCACGTGACTGATCATGCACTGATCACGTGACTGATCATGCACTGATCACGTAACTGATCATGCACTGATCACGTGGCTGATCATGCACTGATCACGTGGCTGATCATGCACTGATCACGTGACTGATCATGCACTGATCACGTGACTGATCATGCACTGATCACGTGGCTATCATGCACTGATCACGTGGCTGATCATGCACTGATCACGTGACTGATCATGCACTGATCACGTGGCTATCATGCACTGATCACGTGGCTGATCATGCACTGATCACGTGGTATCATGCACTGATCACGTGACTGATCATGCACTGATCACGTGACTGATCATGCACTGATCACGTGGCTATCATGCACTGATCACGTGGCTGATCATGCACTGATCACGTAGCTATCATGCACTGATCACGTGACTGATCATGCACTGATCACGTGGCTGATCATGCACTGATCACGTGACTGATCATGCACTGATCACGTGACTGATCATGCACTGATCACGTGACTGATCATGCACTGATCACGTGGCTGATCATGCACTGATCACGTGGCTGATCATGCACTGATCACGTAGCTATCATGCACTGATCACGTGACTGATCATGCACTGATCACGTGACTGATCATGCACTGATCACGTGGCTGATCATGCACTGATCACGTGTCTGATCATTCACTGATCACGTGACTGATCATGCACTGATCACGTGACTGATCATGCACTGATCACGTGGCTATCATGCACTGATCACGTGGCTGATCATGCACTGATCACGTGCCTGATCATGCACTGATCACATGACTGATCATGCACTGATCACGTGACTGATCATGCACTGATCACGTGGCTATCATGCACTACTCACGTGGCTGATCATGCAATGATCACGTAGCTACCATGTACAGGTCACGTGACTGATCATACACCCATCAGGTGACTGATCATGCACTGATCACGTGGCTGATCATGCACTGATCACCTGCCTGATCATGCACTGATCACGTGACTAATCATGCACTGATCACATGGCTATCATGAACTGATCACCTGGCTGATCATGCACTGATCACGTGGCTGATCATGCACTGATACCGTGACTGAGCATGGACTGATCACATGACTATCATGTAGTGATCACGTGACTTAATGGCGCTGATCATGTGACTGATCATGCGCTGATCATGTTTGCTATCATACACTGATCATGTGCCTCTGGAGGCAATAAACAAAGAGCTGAGTAGGCACGAATCAAACAGTCAGCAGGCAATAATCATGGAACTCAGGTGTGAGGAATCATGCTGCTCAGCTGGCAATAATCAAGCAGCTGAGCAGGCAGGAATTACGCAGCACAGCTGGCAATTGTCAAGCAGATGACAGGCAGGAATCGTGCAGCTCAGCTGGCAATTGTCAAGCAGATGAGCAGACAGTAATCACGCAGCTCAGCAGGCCCAGATCACGTGACTGAGCATGCACTGTTCACGTGGCTGATCATACACTGATCACGTGATTGATCATGCACTGATCACTTGGATATCATGCACTGATCACGTGGCTGATCATACACTGTTCACGTGTCTGACCATGCACTGATCACGTGGCTGATCATACACTGCTCACGTAACTGATCATGCACTGATCACGTGGCTATCATGCACTGATCACGTGGCTGAACATGCACTGTCACGTGGCTGATCACACACCTGTCACGTGACATATCATGCACTGATCACGTGGCACTCATGCACTGATCACGTGGCTGATCATACTCTGCTCACGAAACTCATCATGCACACATCACGTGGCTATCATGCACTGCTCACGTGGTTCGTCATGGAATGATCACGTAGCTACCATATACTGGTCACGTGACTGATCATGCACTGATCACGTAAATGATCATGCACTGTTCACGTGACTGATCATGTACTGATCACGTGACTGATCATGCACTGATCACGTGGCTATCATGCTCTGCTCACGTGGCTGATCATGCAACGATCACGTAGCAACCATGTACTGGTCACGTGACTGATCATGCACTGATCACGTAATTGATCCTGCACTGATCACGTGGCTCATCACGAACTGATCACGTGGCTGATCACACACGTATCACGTGACTGATCATGCACTGATCACGTGACTAATCATGCACTGATCACGTGGCTATCATGCACTGATCACGTGGATATCATGCACTGATCACGTGACTGATCATGCACTGATCACGTGGCTATCATGCACTGATCACGTGACTGATCATGCACTGATCACGTGACTGATCATGCACTGATCACGTGACTGATCATGCACCCATCACGTGGCTATCATGCACTGATCACGTGGCTGATCATGCACTGATCACGTAGCTACCATGCACTGATCACGTGACTGATCATGCACTGATCACATGATTGATCATGCACTGATCACGTGGCTTATCATGCACTGATCATGTGACTGATCATGCACTGATCATGTTTGCTGTCATACACTGATCATGTGCCTCTGGAGGCAATGAACAAAGAGCTGAGTAGGCACGAATCAGTCAGCAGGCTATAATCATGGAACTCAGCTGTGAGAAATCATGCTGCTCAGCTGGCAATAATCAAGCAGCTGAGCAGGCAGGAATTACGCAGCACAGCTGGCAATTGTCAAGCAGATGACAGGCAGGAATCGTGCAGCTCAGCTGGCAATTGTCAAGCAGATGAGCAGACAGTAATCACGCAGCTCAGCAGGCCCTGATCACGTGACTGAGCATGCACTGTTCACGTGGCTGATCACACACTGATCACGTGACTGATCATGCACTGATCACGTGACTGATCATGCACTGATCACGTGGCTGATCATGCACTGATCACGTGGCTGATCATGCACTGATCACGGACTGATCATGCACTGATCACGTGGCTATCATGCACTGATCATGACTTCACATGCACTGATCACGTGGCTGATCATGCACTGATCACGTGACTGATCATGCACTGATCACGTGACTGATCATGCACTGATCACGTGGCTGATCATGCACTGATCACGTGGCTATCATGCACTGATCACGTGGCTGATCATGCACTGATCACGTAGCTACCATGCACTGATCACGTGACTGATCATGCACTGATCACGTAACTGATCATGCACTGATCACGTGGCTGATCATGCACTGATCACGTGGCTGATCATGCACTGATCACGTGACTGATCATGCACTGATCACGTGACTGATCATGCACTGATCACGTGGCTATCATGCACTGATCACGTGGCTGATCATGCACTGATCACGTGCCTGATCATGCACTGATCACGTGGCTGATCATGCACTGATCACGTGACTGATCATGCACTGATCACGTGACTGATCATGCACTGATCACGTGGCTATCATGCACTGATCACGTGGCTGATCATGCATGATCACGCAGCTACCATGCACTGATCACGTGACTGATCATGCACTGATCACGTGACTGATCATGCACTGATCACGTGGCTATCATGCACTGATCACGTGGCTGATCATGCACTGATCACGTAGCTACCATGTACTGGTCACGTGACTGATCATGCACTGATCACGTGACTGATCATGCACTGATCACGTGGCTATCATGCACTGATCACGTGACTGATCATGCACTGATCACGTCTATATCATGCACTGATCACGTGACTGATCATGCACTGATCACGTGGCTGATCATGCACTGATCACGTGGCTGATCACACTGATCACATGACTGATCATGCACTGATCACGTGACTATCATGCACTGATCACGTGGCTATCATGCACTGATCACGTGGCTGATCATGCACTGATCACGTGGCTACCATGTACTGATCACGTGACTGATCATGCACTGATCACGTGACTGATCATGCACTGATCACGTGGCTATCATGCACTGATCACGTGGCTGATCATGCACTGATCACGTGGCTGATCATGCACTGATCACGTGACTGATCATGCACTGATCACGTGGCTATCATGCACTGATCACGTGGCTGATCATGCACTGATCACGTGGCTGATCATGCACTGATCACGTGGCTATCATGCACTGATCACGTGGCTGATCATGCACTGATCACGTGACATGCACTGATCACGTGACTGATCATGCACTGATCACGTGACTGATCATGCACTGATCACGTGGCTATCATGCACTGATCACGTGGCTGATCATGCACTGATCACGTGCTATCATGCACTGATCACGTGACTGATCATGCACTGATCACGTGACTGATCATGCACTGATCACGTGGCTGATCATGCACTGATCACGTGACTGATCATGCACTGATCACGTGACTGATCATGCACTGATCACGTGGCTATCATGCACTGATCACGTGGCTGATCATGCACTGATCACGTGACTGATCATGCACTGATCACGTGACTGATCATGCACTGATCACGTGGCTATCATGCACTGATCACGTGGCTGATCATGCACTGATCACGTGTCTGATCATGCACTGATCACGTGGCTGATCATGCACTGATCACGTAACTGATCATGCACTGATCACGTGGCTATCATGCACTGATCACGTGGCTGATCATGCACTGATCACGTGGCTGATCACACACTTGTCACGTGACTGATCATGCACTGATCACGTGGTATCATGCACTGATCACGTGGCTGATCATGCACTGATCACGTGACTGATCATGCACTGATCACGTGGCTATCATGCACTGCTCACGTGGCTGATCATGCAATGATCACGTAGCTACCATGTACTGGTCACGTGACTGATCATGCACTGATCACGTAAATGATCATGCACTGATCACGTGACTGATCATGCACTGATCACGTGACTGATCATGCACTGATCACGTGGCTATCATGCACTGATCACGTGGCTGATCATGCACTGATCACGTGCTGATCATGCACTGATCACGTGGCTGATCATGCACTGATCACGTGACTGATCATGCACTGATCACGTGACTGATCATGCACTGATCACGTGGCTATCATGCACTGATCACGTGGCTGATCATGCATGATCACGCAGCTACCATGTACTGGTCATGACTGATCATGCACTGATCACGTGACTGATCATGCACTGATCACGTGGCTATCATGCACTATCACGTGGCTGATCATGCACTGATCACGTAGCTACCATGTACTGGTCACGTGATGATCATGCACTGATCACGTGACTGATCATGCACTGATCACGTGGCTATCATGCACTGATCACGTGACTGATCATGCACTGATCACGTCTATATCATGCACTGATCACGTGACTGATCATGCACTGATCACGTGGCTGATCATGCACTGATCACGTGACTGATCATGCACTGATCACGTGACTGATCATGCACTGATCACGTGGCTGATCATGCACTGATCACGTGGCTATCATGCACTGATCACGTGCTGATCACACACTGATCACGTGACTGATCATGCACTGATCACGTGATCATGCACTGATCACGTGGCTATCATGCACTGATCACGTGGCTGATCATGCAATGATCACGTAGCTACCATGTACTGATCACGTGACTGATCATGCACTGATCACGTGATTGATCATGCACTGATCACGTGGCTGATCATGCACTGATCACGTGGCTGATCATGCACTGATCACGTGGCTATCATGCACTGATCACGTGGCTGATCATGCACTGATCACGTGGCTGATCATGCACTGATCACGTGACTGATCATGCACTGATCACGTGGCTGATCATGCACTGATCACGTGGCTGATCATGCACTGATCACGTGGCTGATCATGCACTGATCACGTGGCTATCATGCACTGATCACGTGGCTGATCATGCACTGATCACGTGGCTGACATGCACTGATCACGTGACTGATCATGCACTGATCACGTGACTGATCATGCACTGATCACGTGACTGATCATGCACTGATCACGTGACTGATCATGCACTGATCACGTGGCTATCATGCACTGATCACGTGGCTGATCATGCAATGATCACGTAGCTACCATGCACTGATCACGTGACTGATCATGCACTGATCACGTAATTGATCATGCACTGATCACGTGGCTGATCATGCACTGATCACGTGACTGATCATGCACTGATCACGTGACTGATCATGCACTGATCACGTGGCTATCATGCACTGATCACGTGGCTGATCATGCACTGATCACGTGACTGATCATGCACTGATCACGTGACTGATCATGCACTGATCACGTGGATATCATGCACTGATCACGTGGCTGATCATGCACTGATCACGTGTCTGATCATGCACTGATCACGTGGCTGATCATGCACTGATCACGTAACTGATCATGCACTGATCACGTGGCTATCATGCACTGATCACGTGGCTGATCATGCACTGATCACGTGGCTGATCACACACTTGTCACGTGACTGATCATGCACTGATCACGTGGCACTCATGCACTGATCACGTGGCTGATCATACACTGATCACGTGACTGATCATGCACTGATCACGTGGCTATCATGCACTGATCACGTGGCTGATCATGCAATGATCACGTAGCTACCATATGATCACGTGACTGATCATGCACTGATCACGTAAATGATCATGCACTGATCACGTGACTGATCATGCACTGATCACGTGACTGATCATGCACTGATCACGTGGCTATCATGCACTGATCACGTGGCTGATCATGCACTGATCACGTAGCAACCATGTACTGGTCACGTGACTGATCATGCACTGATCACGTAATTGATCATGCACTGATCACGTGGCTGATCATGCACTGATCACGTGACTGATCATGCACTGATCACGTGGCTATCATGCACTGATCACGGGCTATCATGCACTGATATCATGCACTGATCACGTGGCTGATCATGCACTGATCACGTGACTGATCATGCACTGATCACGTGACTGATCATGCACTGATCACGTGGCTATCATGCACTGATCACGTGGCTGATCATGCAATGATCACGTAGCTACCATGTACTGGTCACGTGACTGATCATGCACTGATCACGTGACTGATCATGCACTGATCACGTGGCTGATCATGCACTGATCACGTGGCTGATCATGATCACGTGACTGATCATGCACAGATCACGTGACTGATCATGCACTGATCACGTGACTATCATGCACTGATCACGTGGCTATCATGCACTGATCACGTGGCTGATCATGCACTGATCACGTGACTGATCATGCACTGATCACGTGGCTATGATGCACTGATCACCTGGCAATCATGCACTGATCACGTGGCTGATCATGCAATGATCACGTAGCTGATCATTCACTGATCACGTGGCTGATCATGCACTGATCACGTGACTGATCATGCACTGATCAGGTGACGGATCATGCACTGATCATGTGACTGATCATGCGCTCATCATGTTTGCTATCATACTGATCAAATGCCTGTTGAGGCAATAAACAAAGAGCAGAGTAGGCACGAATCATACAGTCAGCAGGCAATAATCATTGAACTCAGTGTGAGGAATCATGCTGCTCAGCTGGCAATAATCAAGCAGCTGAGCAGGCAGGAATTACGCAGCACAGCTGGCAATTGTGAAGCAGATGACAGGCAGGAATCTTGCAGCTCAGCTTGCAATTGTAAAGCAGATGAACAGACAGTAATCACGCAGCTCAGCAGGCCCTGATCACGTGACTGAGCATGCAGTGTTCACGTGGCTGATCATACACTGATCACGTGATTGATCATGCACTGATCACGTGGCTATCATGCACTGATCACGTGGCTGAACATGCACTGTCACGTGGCTGATCATGCACCTGTCACGTGACTGATCATGCACTGATCACGTGGCACTCATGCACTGATCACATGGCTGATCATGCACTGCTCACGTGACTGATCATGCACTGATCACGTGGCTATCATGCACTGATCACGTGGCTGGTCATGCAATGATCACGAGGCATCATGCACTGATCACGTGACTGATCATGCACTGATCACGTGATTGATCATGCACTGATCACGTGGCTGATCATGCACTGATCACGTGACTGATCATGCACTGATCACGTGACTGATCATGCACTGATCACGTGGCTGATCATGCACTGATCACGTGGCTGATCATGCACTGATCACGTGACTGATCATGCACTGATCACGTGACTGATCATGCACTGATCACGTGGCTATCATGCACTGATCACGTGGATCATGCACTGATCACGTGGCTGATCATGCACTGATCACGTGACTGATCATGCACTGATCACGTGGCATCATGCACTGATCACGTGCTGATCATGCACTGATCACGTGGCTATCATGCACTGATCACGTGGCTGATCATGCACTGATCACGTGGCTGATCATGCACTGATCACGTGACTATCATGCACTGATCACGTGGCTATCATGCACTGATCACGTGGATATCATGCACTGATCACGTGGCTGATCATGCAATGATCACGTAGCTACCATGTACTGGTCACGTGACTGATCAGGCACTGATCCCGTAATTGATCATGCACTGATCACGTGACTGATCATGCACTGACCACGTGGCTGATCATGCACTGCTCACGTGGCTATCATGCACTGCTCACGTGGTTGATCATGCAATGATCACACAGCTACCATGTACTGGTCACGTGACTGATCATGCACTGACCACGTGAATGATCATCCACTGAACAGTTGGCTATCATGCACTGATTACTTGGCTGATCATACACTGATCACCTGACTGATAATGCACTGATTATCTGGCTCTCATGCACTCATTACGTGGCTATCATGCACTGATCTCGTGGTTGATCATACACTGATCACGAGACTGATCATGCACGGATCACGTCTATCATGCACTGATCACGTGACTGCCCATGCACTGATCATGTGGATGATCATACACTGATCATGTGACAGATCATGCACTGATCACGTGGCTATCATGCACTGATCAAGTGGCTTATCATACTCTGCTCACGTGACTAATCATGCACTGATCACGTGACTGATCATGCACTGATGACGTGGCTGTTCATGCACTGATCACGTGTTTATCAGGCAGTGATCAGTGACTGATCAGGCGCTGATCAGGGGACTGTCACGCACTGATCACGTGGCTGATCAGGAACTGACCACCTGACTGCGCATGCAGTGATCACGTGGCTGGTCGTTCACTGATCACGTGTTTATCATGCACTGATCACGTGACTGAGCAGGCACTGATCACGTGACTGTGCCATCAGTGATCACGTGGCTGATCATGCACTGATATCGTGAATGAGCATGCACTGATCATGTGCCGGGAGCCGGGGAGGCACTCCACTCTGGACATAGGTCATGAGGAAGGAGGCTCGGCATACGCAAATGCGGGATCGAGCCTCAGGAGTCCACCCGGATATTCTCGAGCATCTCCCCCCAAAAAACCAGAGTCTGCCTACTGTATTGCTTTGTGCTCTCACCTCTGATTTCACTGGGGCTGTCCCCCACCACCATCTCGCTCTCTCTGTCAAAGAGTTAACTTACAGCTCCAATTCATAAAGTTCCTTGTCATTCTTCCCTTTAACTTCCAGCTGAGTCTCCATCTGGAGCGCGGAACCCACCACGCTTACTAATTATGCCTGGGCTGCTAAGACCCAATCGAGAAGCTATTTAGGGTGAGGCACCTTTCGCTATTCGAGAGGGCGCCTGCAGCCTACGTAAGTGGTGCAAACTTCTTGTCTTGAAGTTTGATTGGTCTTCCGCGTAAACCAAGCTACTCAGTCTCTTTTCTCCACCGAATTTTCCTACTGAGCTCTCCTCATACTATTATTCTTGACATCTCTGATTAGCATATAAATAGTCGCCTAGGCCATCTCTCCTTCGAATACCCTGGATCAGTTGGGGCTGGTCCCGGCAGGTGGCGACCGAACAGAGACCTCAGGAGGCGATACTCAAAGAGCTGAGCAGACACGAATCACGCAATCAGCAGGCAATAAGCATGGAGCTCAGCAGTGACGAATCATGCTGCTCAACTGGCAATAATCAAGCACGTGACCAGGCAGGAATCACGCAGCTCAGCTGGCAATTGTCAAGCAGATGAGCCGACAGGAATCACGCAGCTCAGATGGCAATTGTCATGCAGATGAGCCAGCAGGAATCACGCAGCTCAGCAGGCCCTGATCACGTGACTCTGCAGGCACTGATCACGTGGCTGATCAAGTAGAGATCACGTGACTGAGCATGCACTGATCACGTGGCTATCATGCACTGCTGACGTGGCTGATCATGCAATGATCACGTAGCTAAAATGTACTGGTCACGTGACTGATCATGCACTGATCACGTAACTGATCATGCACTGATCACGTGACTTATCATGCACTGATCACGTGACTGATCATGCACTGATCACGTGACTGATCATGCACTGATCACGTGGCTATCATGCACTGATCACGTGGCTGATCATGCACTGATCACGTAGCTATCATGCACTGATCACGTGACTGATCATGCACTGATCACGTAACTGATCATGCACTGATCACGTGGCTGATCATGCACTGATCACGTGGCTGATCATGCACTGATCACGTGACTGATCATGCACTGATCACGTGACTGATCATGCACTGATCACGTGGCTGATCATGCACTGATCACGTGGCTGATCATGCACTGATCACGTGACTGATCATGCACTGATCACGTGGCTGATCATGCACTGATCACGTGCTGATCATGCACTGATCACGTGGCTGATCATGCACTGATCACGTGGCTATCATGCACTGATCACGTGGCTGATCATGCACTGATCACGCAGCTATCATGCACTGATCACGTGACTGATCATGCACTGATCACGTGACTGATCATGCACTGATCACGTGGCTATCATGCACTGATCACGTGGCTGATCATGCACTGATCACGTAGCTATCATGCACTGATCACGTGACTGATCATGCACTGATCACGTGACTGATCATGCACTGATCACGTGGCTATCATGCACTGATCACGTGGCTGATCATGCACTGATCACGTGACTGATCATGCACTGATCACGTGGCTGATCATGCACTGATCACGTGGCTGATCATGCACTGATCACATGGCTGATCATGCACTGATCACGTGACTGATCATGCACTGATCACGTGGCTGATCATGCACTGATCACGTGGCTGATCATGCACTGATCACGTGGCTATCATGCACTGATCACGTGACTGATCATGCACTGATCACGTGATTGATCATGCACTGATCACGTGGCTGATCATGCACTGATCACGTGACTGATCATGCACTGATCACGTGACTGATCATGCACTGATCACGTGGCTATCATGCACTGATCACGTGGCTGATCATGCACTGATCACGTGACTGATCATGCACTGATCACGTGGCTTATCATGCACTGATCATGTGACTGATCATGCCTGATCATGTTTGCTATCATACACTGATCATGTGCCTCTGGAGGCAATGAACAAAGAGCTGAGTAGGCACGAATCAGTCAGCAGGCAATAATCATGGAACTCAGCTGTGAGAAATCATGCTGCTCAGCTGGCAATAATCAAGCAGATGTGCAGGCAGGAATTATGCAGCACAGGCGGCAATTGTCAAGCAGATGACAGGCAGGAATCATGCAGCTCAGCTGGCAATTGTCAAGCAGATGAGCAGACAGTAATCACGCAGCTCAGCAGGCCCTGATCACGTGACTGAGCATGCACTGTTCACGTGGCTGATCATACACTGATCACGTGACTGATCATGCACTGATCACGTGACTGATCATGCACTGATCACGTGGCTGATCATGCACTGATCACGTGGCTATCATGCACTGATCACGTGGCTGATCATGCACTGATCACGTGACTGATCATGCACTGATCACGTGGCTATCATGCACTGATCACGTGGCTATCATGCACTGATCACGTGGCTGATCATGCACTGATCACGTGACTGATCATGCACTGATCACGTCTATATCATGCACTGATCACGTGACTGATCATGCACTGATCACGTGGATGATCATGCACTGATCATGTGACTGATCATGCACTGATCACGTGGCTATCATGCACTGATCACGTGGCTGATCATGCACTGATCACGTAGCTACCATGCACTGATCACGTGACTGATCATGCACTGATCACGTAATTGATCATGCACTGATCACGTGGCTGATCATGCACTGATCACGTGGCTGATCATGCACTGATCACGTGACTGATCATGCACTGATCACGTGGCTATCATGCACTGATCACGTGGCTGATCATGCACTGATCACGTGCCTGATCATGCACTGATCACATGACTGATCATGCACTGATCACGTGACTGATCATGCACTGATCACGTGGCTATCATGCACTACTCACGTGGCTGATCATGCAATGATCATGTAGCTACCATGTACCGGTCCGTTGACTGATCATACACCCATCAGGTGACTGATCATGCACTGATCACGTGGCTATCATGCACTGATCACGTGGCTGATCATGCACTGATCACGTGCCTGGTCATGCACTGATCACGTGACTGATCATGCACTGATCACGTGGCTGATCATGCACTGATCACGTGGCTGATCATGCACTGATCACGTGGCTGATCATGCACTGATACCGTGACTGAGCATGGACTGATCACATGACTATCATGTAGTGATCACGTGACTTAATGGCGCTGATCATGTGACTGATCATGCGCTGATCATGTTTGCTATCATACACTGATCATGTGCCTCTGGAGGCAATAAACAAAGAGCTGAGTAGGCACGAATCAAACAGTCAGCAGGCAATAATCATGGAACTCAGGTGTGAGGAATCATGCTGCTCAGCTGGCAATAATCAAGCAGCTGAGCAGGCAGGAATTACGCAGCACAGCTGGCAATTGTCAAGCAGATGACAGGCAGGAATCGTGCAGCTCAGCTGGAAATTGTCAAGCAGATGAGCAGACAGTAATCACGCAGCTCAGCAGGCCCTGATCACGTGACTGAGCATGCACTGTTCACGTGGCTGATCATACACTGATCACGTGATGATCATGCACTGATCACTTGGATATCATGCACTGATCACGTGGCTGATCATACACTGTTCACGTGTCTGACCATGCACTGCTCACGTGGCTGATCATACACTGCTCACGTAACTGATCATGCACTGATCACGTGGCTATCATGCACTGATCACGTGGCTGAACATGCACTGATCACGTGGCTGATCACACACTGTCACGTGACATATCATGCACTGATCACGTGGCACTCATGCACTGATCACGTGGCTGATCATACACTGATCACGTAACTGATCATGCACACATCACGTGGCTATCATGCACTGCTCACGTGGCTGTCATGGAATGATCACGTAGCTACCATATACTGGTCACGTGACTGATCATGCACTGATCACGTAAATGATCATGCACTGATCACGTGACTGATCATGCACTGATCACGTGACTGATCATGCACTGATCACGTGGCTATCATGCACTGATCACGTGGCTATCATGCACTGATCACGTGGCTGATCATGCAATGATCACGCAGCTATCATGCACTGATCACATGACTGATCATGCACTGATCACGTAATTGATCATGCACTGATCACGTGGCTTATCATGCATTGATCTTGTGACTGATCATGTGCTGATCATGTTTGGTGTCACACACTGATCATGTGCCTCTGGAGGCAATGAACATAGATGAGTAGGCAGGAAACAGTCAGCAGGCTATAATCATGGAACTCAGCTCTGAGAAATCATGCTGCTCAGCTGGCAATAATCAAATAGATGAGCAGGCAGGAATTACACAGCACAGGTGGCAATTGTCAAGGACGTGGCAGGCAGGAATCGTGCAGCTCAGCTGGCAATTGTCAAGCAGATGAGCAGACAGTAATCACGCAGCTCAGCAGGCCCTGATCACGTGACTGAGCATGCACTGTTCACATGGCTGATCACACACTGATCACGTGACTAATCATGCACTGATCACGTGGCTATCATGCACTGATCACGTGATTGATCATGCACTGTTCACGTAATAGTATGCACTGATCACGTGGCTGATCATGCACTGATGACGTGGCTAATCATGCACTGATCATATGACTGATCATGCACTGATCACGTGGCTATCTTGCACTGATCACTTGGCTGATCATACACTGATCACGGGACTGATCATGCACTGATCACGGGCTATCATGCATTGATTACATAACTCCTCATGCACTGATCACGTGGCTGATCATGCAGTGATCACGTGACTGACCATGCACTGATCACGTGACTGATCATGCACTGATCAGGTGGCTATCATGCACTGATCACCTGGCTATCATGCACTGATCACGTGACTGATCATGCACTCATCACGTGACTGATCATGCACTGATCACGTGGCTATCATGCACTGATCACTTGGCTGGACATACACTGATCACGTGCCTGGTCATGCACTGATCACGTGGCTGATCATGCACTGATCACGTGACTGATCATGCACTGATCACGTGGCTGATCATGCACTGATCACCTGGCTGATCATGCACTGATCACGTGACTGATCATGCACTGATCACGTGACTGATCATGCACTGATCACGTGGCTATCATGCACTGATCACGTGGCTGGACATACACTGATCACGTGCCTGATCATGCACTGATCACGTGGCTGATCATGCACTGATCACGTGACTGATCATGCACTGATCTCGTGTCTGATCATGCACTGGCTATCATGCACTGCTCACGTGGCTGATCATGCATGATCACGCAGCTACCATGTACTGGTCACGTGACTGATCATGCACTGATCACATGACTGATCATGCAGTGATCACGTGGCTATCATGCACTACTCACGTGGCTGATCATGCAATGATCATGTAGCTACCATGTACAGGTCACGTGAATGATCATACACCCATCAGGTGACTGATCATGCACTGATCACGTGGCTATCATGCACTGATCACGAGACTGATCATGCACTGATCACGTCTATATCATGCACTGATCACATGACTGCCCATGCACTGATCACGTGGATGATCAAACACTAATCATGTGACAGATCATGCACTGATCACGTGGCTGATCATGCACTGATACCGTGACTGAGCATGGACTGATCACATGACTATCATGTAGTGATCACGTGACTTAATGACGCTGATCATGTGACTGATCATGAGCTGAACATGTTTGCTATCATACACTGATCATGTGCCTCTGGAGGCAATAAACAAAGAGCTGAGTAGGCACGAATCAAACAGTCAGCAGGCAATAATCATGGAACTCAGGTGTGAGGAATCATGCTGCTCAGCTGGCAATAATCAAGCACGTGAGCAGGCAGGAATTACGCAGCACAGCTGGCAATTGTCAAGCAGATGACAGGCAGGAATCGTGCAGCTCAGCTGGCAATTGTCAAGCAGATGAGCAGACAGTAATCACGCAGCTCAGCAGGCCCTGATCACGTGACTGAGCATGCACTGTTCACGTGGCTTATCATACACTGATCACGTGATTGATCATGCACTGATCACTTGGATATCATGTACTGATCACGTGGCTGATCATACACTGTTCACGTGTCTGACCATGCACTGATCACGTGGCTGATCATACACTGATCACGTGACTGATCATGCACTGATCACGTGGCTGATCATGCACTGATCACGTGGCTGATCATGCACTGATCACGTGGCTATCATGCACTGATCACGTGGCTGATCATGCACTGATCACGTGGCTGCCATGCACTGATCACGTGACTGATCAGCACTGATCACGTAATTGATCATGCACTGATCACGTGGCTGATCATACACTGATCACGTGGCTGATCATGCACTGATCACGTGACTCATCATGCACTGATCACGTGGCTGATCATGCACTGATCACGTGGTTGATCATGCACTGATCACGTGTCTGATCATGCACTGATCACGTGGCTGATCATGCACAGTTCACGTGACTGATCATGCACTGATCACGTGGATATCATGCACTGATCACGTGGCTGAACATGCACTGTTCACGTGGCTTATCATGCACTGATCACGTGACTGATCATGCACTGATCACGTGGCACTCATGCACTGATCACGTGGCTGATCATACTCTGCTCACGTGACTGATCATGCACTGATCACGTGGCTATCATGCACTGATCACGTGGCTGGTCATGCAATGATCACGTGGCTATCATATACTGGTCACGTGACTGATCATGCACAGATCACGTAAATGATCATGCACTGTTCACGTGACTGATCATGTACTGATCACGTGACTGATCATGCACTGATCACGTGGCTATCATGCAATGATCACGTGGCTGATCATGCACTGATCACGTAGCAACCATGTACTGGTCACGTGACTGATCATGCAGTGATCACGTAATTGATCATGCACTGATCACCTGACTCATCATGCACTGATCACGTGGCTGATCACACAATATCACGTGACTGATCATGCACTGATCACGTGGCTGATCATGCACTGATCACGTGGCTGATCATGCACTGATCACGTGGCTATCATGCACTGATCACGTGGCTGATCATGCACTGATCACGTAGCTACCATGTACTAGTCACGTGACTGATCATGCACTGATCACGTGACTGATCATGCACTGATCACGTGGCTGATCATGCACTGATCACGTGGCTATCATGCACTGATCACGTGGCTGATCATGCACTGATCACGCAGCTACATGCACTGATCACGTGACTGATCATGCACTGATCACGTGGCTGATCATGCACTGATCACGTGACTGATCATGCACTGATCACGTGACTGATCATGCACTGATCACGTGGCTATCATGCACTGATCACGTGGCTGATCATGCACTGATCACGTGCTATCATGCACTGATCACGTGACTGATCATGCACTGATCACGTGACTGATCATGCACTGATCACGTGGCTGATCATGCACTGATCACGTGACTGATCATGCACTGATCACGTGGCTATCATGCACTGATCACGTGGCTGATCATACACTGATCACGTGCCTGGTCATGCACAGATCACATGACTGATCATGCACTGATCACGTCACTGATCATGCACTGATCACGTGGCTATCATGCACTATCACGTGGCTGATCATGCAATGATCACGTGGCTACCATGTACTGGTCACGTGACTGATCATGCACTGATCACGTGACTGATCATGCACTGATCACGTGGCTATCATGCACTGATCACGTGGCTGATCATGCACTGATCACGTGCCTGATCATGCACTGATCACGTGACTGATCATGCACTGATCACGTGGCTATCATGCACTGATCACGTGGCTGATCATGCACTGATCACGTGGCTGATCATGCACTGATCACGTGGCTGATCATGCACTGATCACGTGGCTGATCATGCACTGATACTGTGACTGAGCATGGACTGATCACATGACTATCATGTAGTGATCACGTGACTTAATGGCACTGATCATGTGACTGATCATGTGCTGATCATGTTTGCTGTCACACACTGATCATGTGCCTCTGGAGGCAATGAACAAAGAGCTGAGTAGGCACGAATCAGTCAGCAGGCTATAATCATGGAACTCAGCTCTGAGAAATCATGCTGCTCAGCTGGCAATAATCAAGTAGATGAGCAGGCAGGAATTACGCAGCACAGGTGGCAATTGTCAAGCAGATGACAGGCAGGAATCGTGCAGCTCCGCTGGCAATTGTCAAGCAGATGAGCAGACAGTAATCACGCAGCTCAGCAGGCCCTGATCACGTGACTGAGCATGCACTGTTCACATGGCTGATCACACACTGATCACGTGACTGATCATGCACTGATCACGTGACTGATCATGCACTGATCACGTGCTATCATGCACTGATCACGTGGCTGATCATGCACTGATCACGGGACTGATCATGCACTGATCACGGGCTATCATGCATTGACTACATGACTCACATGCACTGATCACGTGGCTGATCATGCACTGATCACGTGACTGATCATGCACTGATCACGTGACTGATCATGCACTGATCAAATGGCTGATCATGCACTGATCACGTGGCTATCATGCACTGATCACGTGGCTGATCATGCACTGATCACGTAGCTACCATGTACTGGTCACGTGACTGATCATGCACTGATCACGTAACTGATCATGCACTGATCACGTGGCTGATCATGCACTGATCACGTGGTTATCATGCACTGATCACGTGGCTGACATGCACTGATCACGTACCTGATCATGCACTGATCACGTGGCTGATCATGCACTGATCACGTGACTGATCATGCACTGATCACGTGACTGATCATGCACTGATCACGTGGCTATCATGCACTGCTCACGTGGCTGATCATGCATGATCACGCAGCTACCATGTACTGGTCACATGACTGATCATGCACTGATCACGTGACTGATCATTCAGTGATCACGTGGCTATCATGCACTACTCACGTGGCTGATCATGCAATGATCATGTAGCTACCATGTACAGGTCACGTGAATGATCATACACCCATCAGGTGACTGATCATGCACTGATCACGTGGCTATCATGCACTGATCACGAGACTGATCATGCACTGATCACGTCTATATCATTCACTGATCACATGACTGCCCATGCACTGATCACGTGGATGATCATACACTATTCATGTGACAGATCATGCACTGATCACGTGGCTTATCATGCACTGATACCGTGACTGAGCATGGACTGATCACATGACTATCATGTAGTGATCACGTGACTTAATGGCGCTGATCATGTGACTGATCATGCGCTGATCATGTTTGCTATCATACACTGATCATGTGCCTCTGGAGGCAATAAACAAAGAGCTGAGTAGGCACGAATCAAACAGTAAGCAGGCAATAATCATGGAACTCACGTGTGAGGAATCATGCTGCTCAGCTGGCAATAATCAAGCAGCTGAGCAGGCAGGAATTACGCAGCACAGCTGGCAATTGTCAAGCAGATGACAGGCAGGAATCGTGCAGCTCAGCTGGCAATTGTCAAGCAGATGAGCAGACAGTAATCACGCAGCTCAGCAGGCCCAGATCACGTGAGTGAGCATGCACTGTTCACGTGGCTGATCATACACTGATCACGTGATTGATCATGCACTGATCAATTGGATATCATGCACTGATCACGTGGCTGATCACACACTGTTCACGTGTCTGACCATGCACTGATCACGTGGCTGATCATACACTGCTCACGTAACTGATCATGCACTGATCACGTGGCTACCATGCACTGATCACGTGGCTGAACATGCACTGTTCACGTGGCTGATCACACACCTGTCACGTGACATATCATGCACTGATCACGTGGCACTCATGCACTGATCACGTGGCTGATCATACTCTGCTCACGTAACTCATCATGCACACATCACGTGGCTATCATGCCCTGCTCACGTGGTTCGTCATGGAATGATCACGAAGCTACCATATACTGGTCACGTGACTGATCATGCACAGATCACGTAAATGATCATGCACTGTTCACGTGACTGATCATGCACTGATCACGTGACTGATCATGCACTGATCACGTGGCTATCATGCACTGATCACGTGGCTATCATGCACTGATCACGTGGCTGATCATGCACTGATCACGTAGCTGATCATGCACTGATCACGTGACTGATCATGCACTGATCACGTGACTGATCATGCACTGATCACGTGGCTTATCATGCACTGATCATGTGACTGATCATGTGCTGATCATGTTTGGTGTCATACACTGATCATGTGCCTCTGGAGGCAATGAACATAGAGCTGAGTAGACAGGAAACAGTCAGCAGGCTATAATCATGGAACTCAGCTCTGAGAAATCATGCTGCTCAGCTGGCAATAATCAAGCAGCTGATCAGGCAGGAATTACGCAGCACAGCTGGCAATTGTCAAGCAGATGACAGGCAGGAATCGTGCAGCTCAGCTGGCAATTGTCAAGCAGATGAGCAGACAGTAATCACGCAGCTCAGCAGGCACTGATCACGTGACTGATCATGCACTGATCACGTGGCTGATCATACACTGATCACGTGACTGATCATGCACTGATCACGTGGCTGATCATGCACTGATCACGTAACTGATCATGCACTGATCACGTGGCACTCATGCACTGATCACGTGGCTGATCATACACTGATCACGTAACTGATCATGCACTGATCACGTGGCTATCATGCACTGATCACGTGGCTGTCATGCACTGATCACATAGCTACCATGCACTGATCACGTGACTGATCATGCACTGATCACGTGACTGATCATGCACTGATCACGTGACTGATCATGCACTGATCACGTGACTGATCATGCACTGATCACGTGGCTATCATGCACTGATCACGTGGCTGATCATGCACTGATCACGTAGCAATCATGCACTGATCACGTGACTGATCATGCACTGATCACGTAATTGATCATGCACTGATCACGTGGCTGATCATGCACTGATCACGTGGCTGATCACACATGATCACGTGACTGATCATGCACTGATCACGTGGCTATCATGCACTGATCACGTGGCTATCATGCACTGATCACGTGGCTGATCATGCACTGATCACGTGACTGATCATGCACTGATCACGTGGCTATCATGCACTGATCACGTGGCTGATCACACTGATCACGTGACTGATCATGCACTGATCACGTGGCTGATCATGCACTGATCACGTGGCTGATCATGCACTGATCACGTGGCTATCATGCACTGATCACGTGACTGATCATGCACTGATCACGAATTGATCATGCACTGATCACGTGACTTATCATGCACTGATCACGTGACTGATCATGCACTGATCATGTTTGGTATCATACACTGATCATGTGCCTCTGGAGGCAATGAACATAGAGCTGAGTAGGCAGGAATCAGTCAGCAGGCTATAATCATGGAACTCAGCTCTGAGAAATCATGCTGCTCAGCTGGCAATAATCAAGTAGATGATCAGGCAGGAATTACGCAGCACAGGTGGCAATTGTCAAGCAGATGACAGGCAGGAATCGTGCAGCTCAGCTGGCAATTGTCAAGCAGATGAGCAGACAGTAATCACGCAGCTCAGCATGCACTGATCACGTGACTGATCATGCACTGATCACGTGGCTGATCATGCACTGATCACGTGACTGATCATGCACTGATCACGTGGCTGATCATGCACTGATCACGTGGCTATCATGCACTGATCACGTGGCTGATCATGCACTGATCACGGGACTGATCATGCACTGATCACGTGGCTATCATGCACTGATACATGACTGATCATGCACTGATCACGTGGATGATCATGCACTGATCACGTGACTGATCATGCACTGATCACGTGACTGATCATGCACTGATCACGTGGCTGATCATGCACTGATCACGTGACTGATCATGGACTGATCACATGACTATCATGTAGTGATCACGTGACTTAATGGCGCTGATCATGTGACTGATCATGCACTGATCATGTTTGCTATCATACACTGATCATGTGCCTCTGGAGGCAATAAACAAAGAGCTGAGTAGGCACGAATCAAACAGTCAGCAGGCAATAATCATGGAACTCAGCTGTGAGGAATCATGCTGCTCAGCTGGCAATAATCAAGCAGCTGAGCAGGCAGGAATTACGCAGCACAGCTGGCAATTGTCAAGCAGATGACAGGCAGGAATCGTGCAGCTCAGCTGGCAATTGTCAAGCACATGAGCAGACAGTAATCACGCAGCTCAGCAGGCCCTGATCACGTGACTGAGCATGCACTGTTCACGTGGCTGATCATACACTGATCACGTGATTGATCATGCACTGATCACTTGGATATCATGTACTGATCACGTGGCTGATCATACACTGTTCACGTGTCTGACCATGCACTGATCACGTGGCTGATCATACACTGCTCACGTAACTGATCATGCACTGATCACGTGGCTATCATGCACTGATCACGTGGCTGAACATGCACTGTTCACGTGGCTGATCACACACCTCTCACGTGACATATCATGCACTGATCACGTGGCACTCATGCACTGATCACGTGGCTGATCATACTCTGCTCACGTAACTGATCATGCACACATCACGTGGCTATCATGCACTGCTCACGTGGCTGTCATGGAATGATCACGTAGCTACCATATACTGGTCACGTGACTGATCATGCACTGATCACGTAAATGATCATGCACTGATCACGTGACTGATCATGCACTGATCACGTGACTGATCATGCACTGATCACGTGGCTGATCATGCACTGATCACGTGGCTGATCATGCACTGATCACGTGGCTGATCATGCACTGATCACGTGGCTGATCATGCACTGATCACGTGACTGATCATGCACTGATCACGTGACTGATCATGCACTGATCACGTGGCTATCATGCACTGATCACGTGGCTGATCATGCACTGATCACGTGACTGATCATGCACTGATCACGTGACTGATCATGCACTGATCACGTGACTGATCATGCACTGATCACGTGGCTGATCATGCACTGATCACGTGGCTGATCATGCACTGATCACGTGGCTATCATGCACTGATCACGTGGCTGATCATGCACTGATCACGTAGCTACCATGCACTGATCACGTGACTGATCATGCACTGATCACGTGACTGATCATGCACTGATCACGTGGCTGATCATGCACTGATCACGTGGCTGATCATGCACTGATCACGTGACTGATCATGCACTGATCACGTGACTGATCATGCACTGATCACGTGACTGATCATGCACTGATCACGTGGCTGATCATGCACTGATCACGTGACTGATCATGCACTGATCGTGGCTGATCATGCACTGATCATGCACTGATCACGTGGCTGATCATGCACTGATCACGTAACTGATCATGCACTGATCACGTGGCTGATCATGCACTGATCACGTGACTGATCATGCACTGATCACGTGACTGATCATGCACTGATCACGTGGCTATCATGCACTGATCACGTGGCTGATCATGCACTGATCACGTGACTGATCATGCACTGATCACTGGCTATCATGCACTGATCACGTGGCTATCATGCACTGATCACGTGGCTGATCATGCACTGATCACGTGACTGATCATGCACTGATCACGTCTATATCATGCACTGATCACGTGACTGATCATGCACTGATCACGCGGATGATCATGCACTGATCACGTGACTGATCATGCACTGATCACGTGGCTATCATGCACTGATCACGTGGCTGATCATGCACTGATCACGTAGCTATCATGCACTGATCACGTGACTGATCATGCACTGATCACGTAATTGATCATGCACTGATCACGTGACTGATCATGCACTGATCACGTGGCTGATCATGCACTGATCACGTGACTGATCATGCACTGATCACGTGGCTATCATGCACTGATCACGTGGCTGATCATGCACTGATCACGTAGCTACCATGCACTGATCACGTGACTGATCATGCACTGATCACGTGATTGATCATGCACTGATCACGTGGCTGATCATGCACTGATCACGTGGCTGATCATGCACTGATCACGTGGCTGATCATGCACT
The DNA here is from genome assembly GCF_032452875.1 of Bos javanicus. Classification (NCBI taxonomy): domain Eukaryota; kingdom Metazoa; phylum Chordata; class Mammalia; order Artiodactyla; family Bovidae; genus Bos; species Bos javanicus. The sequence continues at coordinate 161,824 of NW_026893735.1, read as the reverse complement.
GATCACGTGACTGATCATGCACTGATCACGTGACTGATCATGCACTGATCACGTGGCTGATCATGCACTGATCACGTGACTGATCATGCACTGATCACGTGGCTATCATGCACTACTCACGTGGCTGATCATGCAATGATCATGTAGCTATCATGTACTGGTCACGTGACTGATCATACACCCATCAGGTGACTGATCATGCACTGATCACGTGGCTATCATGCACTGATCACGTGGCTGATCATGCACTGATCACGTGCTGATCATGCACTGATCACGTGACTGATCATGCACTGATCACGTGGCTGATCATGCACTGATCACGTGGCTGATCATGCACTGATCACGTGGCTGATCATGCACTGATACCGTGACTGAGCATGGACTGATCACATGACTATCATGTAGTGATCACGTGACTTAATGGCGCTGATCATGTGACTGATCATGCGCTGATCATGTTTGCTATCATACACTGATCATGTGCCTCTGGAGGCAATAAACAAAGAGCTGAGTAGGCACGAATCAAACAGTCAGCAGGCAATAATCATGGAACTCAGGTGTGAGGAATCATGCTGCTCAGCTGGCAATAATCAAGCAGCTGAGCAGGCAGGAATTACGCAGCACAGCTGGCAATTGTCAAGCAGATGACAGGCAGGAATCGTGCAGCTCAGCTGGCAATTGTCAAGCAGATGAGCAGACAGTAATCACGCAGCTCAGCAGGCCCAGATCACGTGAGTGAGCATGCACTGTTCACGTGGCTGATCATACACTGATCACGTGATTGATCATGCACTGATCAATTGGATATCATGCACTGATCACGTGGCTGATCACACACTGTTCACGTGTCTGACCATGCACTGATCACGTGGCTGATCATACACTGCTCACGTAACTGATCATGCACTGATCACGTGGCTACCATGCACTGATCACGTGGCTGATCATGCACTGTTCACGTGGCTGATCACACACCTGTCACGTGACATATCATGCACTGATCACGTGGCACTCATGCACTGATCACGTGGCTGATCATACACTGCTCACGTAACTGATCATGCACACATCACGTGGCTATCATGCACTGCTCACGTGGCTCGTCATGGAATGATCACGTAGCTACCATATACTGGTCACGTGACTGATCATGCACTGATCACGTAAATGATCATGCACTGATCACGTGACTGATCATGCACTGATCACGTGACTGATCATGCACTGATCACGTGGCTATCATGCACTGATCACGTGGCTGATCATGCACTGATCACGTGGCTGATCATGCACTGATCACGTAGCTGATCATGCACTGATCACGTGACTGATCATGCACTGATCACGTGACTGATCATGCACTGATCACGTGGCTTATCATGCACTGATCATGTGACTGATCATGCACTGATCATGTTTGGTGTCATACACTGATCATGTGCCTCTGGAGGCAATGAACATAGAGCTGAGTAGACAGGAAACAGTCAGCAGGCTATAATCATGGAACTCAGCTCTGAGAAATCATGCTGCTCAGCTGGCAATAATCAAGCAGCTGATCAGGCAGGAATTACGCAGCACAGCTGGCAATTGTCAAGCAGATGACAGGCAGGAATCGTGCAGCTCAGCTGGCAATTGTCAAGCAGATGAGCAGACAGTAATCACGCAGCTCATCATGCCCTGATCACGTGACTGATCATGCACTGATCACGTGGCTGATCACACTGATCACGTGACTGATCATGCACTGATCACGTGGCTGATCATGCACTGATCACGTGACTGATCATGCACTGATCACGTGGCACTCATGCACTGATCACGTGGCTGATCATACACTGATCACGTAACTGATCATGCACTGATCACGTGGCTATCATGCACTGATCACGTGGCTGATCATGCACTGATCACGTAGCTACCATATACTGATCACGTGACTGATCATGCACTGATCACGTGAATGATCATGCACTGATCACGTGACTGATCATGCACTGATCACGTGACTGATCATGCACTGATCACGTGGCTATCATGCACTGCTCACGTGGCTGATCATGCACTGATCACGTAGCAACCATGTACTGGTCACGTGACTGATCATGCACTGATCACGTAATTGATCATGCACTGATCACGTGGCTGATCATGCACTGATCACGTGGCTCATCACACATGTATCACGTGACTGATCATGCACTGATCACGTGGCTATCATGCACTGATCACGTGGCTATCATGCACTGATCACGTGGCTGATCACACACTGATCACGTGACTGATCATGCACTGATCACGTGGCTATCATGCACTGATCACGTGGCTGATCATGCACTGATCACGTGACTGATCATGCACTGATCACGTGGCTGATCATGCACTGATCACGTGGCTGATCATGCACTGATCACGTGGCCATGCACTGATCACGTGACTGATCATGCACTGATCACGTACTGATCATGCACTGATCACGTGACTATCATGCACTGATCATGTGACTGATCATGCACTGATCATGTTTGGTGTCATACACTGATCATGTGCCTCTGGAGGCAATGAACATAGAGCTGAGTAGGCAGGAATCAGTCAGCAGGCTATAATCATGGAACTCAGCTCTGAGAAATCATGCTGCTCAGCTGGCAATAATCAAGTAGATGAGCAGGCAGGAATTACGCAGCACAGGTGGCAATTGTCAAGCAGATGACAGGCAGGAATCGTGCAGCTCAGCTGGCAATTGTCAAGCAGATGAGCAGACAGTAATCACGCAGCTCAGCATGCCCTGATCACGTGACTGATCATGCACTGATCACGTGGCTGATCATGCACTGATCACGTGACTGATCATGCACTGATCACGTGACTGATCATGCACTGATCACGTGGCTATCATGCACTGATCACGTGGCTGATCATGCACTGATCACGGGACTGATCATGCACTGATCACGGGCTATCATGCACTGATACATGACTGATCATGCACTGATCACGTGGATGATCATGCACTGATCACGTGACTGATCATGCACTGATCACGTGACTGATCATGCACTGATCACGTGGCTGATCATGCACTGATCACGTGACTGATCATGGACTGATCACATGACTATCATGTAGTGATCACGTGACTTAATGGCGCTGATCATGTGACTGATCATGCGCTGATCATGTTTGCTATCATACACTGATCATGTGCCTCTGGAGGCAATAAACAAAGAGCTGAGTAGGCACGAATCAAACAGTCAGCAGGCAATAATCATGGAACTCAGCTGTGAGGAATCATGCTGCTCAGCTGGCAATAATCAAGCAGCTGAGCAGGCAGGAATTACGCAGCACAGCTGGCAATTGTCAAGCAGATGACAGGCAGGAATCGTGCAGCTCAGCTGGCAATTGTCAAGCAGATGAGCAGACAGTAATCACGCAGCTCAGCAGGCCCTGATCACGTGACTGAGCATGCACTGTTCACGTGGCTGATCATACACTGATCACGTGATTGATCATGCACTGATCACTTGGATATCATGCACTGATCACGTGGCTGATCATACACTGTTCACGTGTCTGACCATGCACTGATCACGTGGCTGATCATACACTGCTCACGTAACTGATCATGCACTGATCACGTGGCTATCATGCACTGATCACGTGGCTGAACTTGCACTGTTCACGTGGCTGATCACACACCTGTCACGTGACATATCATGCACTGATCACGTGGCACTCATGCACTGATCACGTGGCTGATCATACTCTGCTCACGTAACTCATCATGCACACATCACGTGTCTATCATGCACTGCTCACGTGGCTCGTCATGGAATGATCACGTAGCTACCATATACTGGTCACGTGACTGATCATGCACTGATCACGTAAATGATCATGCACTGTTCACGTGACTGATCATGTACTGATCACGTGACTGATCATGCACTGATCACGTGGCTGATCATGCACTGATCACGTGGCTGATCATGCACTGATCACGTGGCTGATCATGCACTGATCACGTGGCTGATCATGCACTGATCACGTGACTGATCATGCACTGATCACGTGGCTGATCATGCACTGATCACGTGACTGATCATGCACTGATCACGTGGCTATCATGCACTGATCACGTGGCTGATCATGCACTGATCACGTGGCTGATCATGCACTGATCACGTGACTGATCATGCACTGATCACGTGGCTGATCATGCACTGATCACGTGGCTATCATGCACTGATCACGTGGCTATCATGCACTGATCACGTGGCTGATCATGCACTGATCACGTGACTGATCATGCACTGATCACGTGGCTGACATGCACTGATCACGTGGCTGATCATGCACTGATCACGTGGCTGATCATGCACTGATCACGTGACTGATCATGCACTGATCACGTGGCTGATCATGCACTGATCACGTGGCTGATCATGCACTGATCACGTGACTGATCATGCACTGATCACGTGACTGATCATGCACTGATCACGTGGCTATCATGCACTGATCACGTGGCTGATCATGCACTGATCACGTGGCTGATCATGCACTGATCACGTGGCTGATCATGCACTGATCACGTGACTGATCATGCACTGGCTATCATGCACTGATCACGTGGCTGATCATGCATGATCACGCAGCTACCATGTACTGATCACATGACTGATCATGCACTGATCACGTGACTGATCATGCACTGATCACGTGGCTGATCATGCACTGATCACGTGGCTATCATGCACTACTCACGTGGCTGATCATGCAATGATCATGTAGCTACCATATACAGGTCACGTGAATGATCATACACCCATCAGGTGACTGATCATGCACTGATCACGTGGCTATCATGCACTGATCACGTGGCTATCATGCACTGATCACGAGACTGATCATGCACTGATCACGTCTATATCATGCCCTGATCACATGACTGCCCATGCACTGATCACGAGGATGATCATACACTAATCATGTGACAGATCATGCACTGATCACGTGGCTGATCATGCACTGATACCGTGACTCAGCATGGACTGATCACATGACTATCATGTAGTGATCACGTGACTTAATGGCGCTGATCATGTGACTGATCATGCGCTGATCATGTTTGCTATCATACACTGATCATGTGCCTCTGGAGGCAATAAACAAACAGCTGAGTAGGCACGAATCAAACAGTCAGCAGGCAATAATCATGGAACTCAGGTGTGAGGAATCATGCTGCTCAGCTGGCAATAATCAAGCAGCTGAGCAGGCAGGAATTACGCAGCACAGCTGGCAATTGTCAAGCAGATGACAGGCAGGAATCGTGCAGCTCAGCTGGCAATTGTCAAGCAGATGAGCAGACAGTAATCACGCAGCTCAGCAGGCCCTGATCACGTGACTGAGCATGCACTGTTCACGTGGCTGATCATACACTGATCACGTGTCTGATCATGCACTGATCACGTGGCTGATCATGCACTGATCACGTAACTGATCATGCACTGATCACGTGGCTATCATGCACTGATCACGTGGCTGAACATGCACTGTTCACGTGGCTGATCACACACTGTCACGTGACATATCATGCACTGATCACGTGGCACTCATGCACTGATCACGTGGCTGATTATACTCTGCTCACGTAACTCATCATGCACACATCACGTTGCTATCATGCACTGCTCACGTGGCTCGTCATGGAATGATCACGTAGCTACCATATACTGGTCACGTGACTGATCATGCACAGATCACGTAAATGATCATGCACTGTTCACGTGACTGATCATGTACTGATCACGTGACTGATCATGCACTGATCACGTGGCTATCATGCACTGCTCACGTGGCTGATCATGCAACGATCACGTAGCAACCATGTAATGGTCACGTGACTGATCATGCACTGATCACATAATTGATCCTGCACTGATCACGTGGCTCATCATGCACAGATCACGTGGCTCATCACACATGTATCACGTGACTGATCATGCACTGATCACGTGGCTCCATGCACTGATCACGTGGCTGTCATGCACTGATCACGTGGATATCATGCACTGATCACGTGGCTGATCACACGTATCACATGACTGATCATGCACTGATCACGTGGCTATCATGCACTGATCACGTGGCTGATCATGCACTGATCACGTGACTGATCATGCACTGATCACGTGACTGATCATGCACTGATCACGTGGCTGATCATGCACTGATCACGTGGCTATCATGCACTGATCACGTGACTGATCATGCACTGATCACGTGACTGATCATGCACTGATCACGTGGCTTATCATGCACTGATCATGTGACTGATCATGCACTGATCATGTTTGGTGTCATACACTGATCATGTGCCTCTGGAGGCAATGAACATAGAGCTGAGTAGGCACGAATCAGTCAGCAGGCTATAATCATGGAACTCAGCTCTGAGAAATCATGCTGCTCAGCTGGCAATAATCAAGCAGATGAGCAGGCAGGAATTACGCAGCACAGGTGGCAATTGTCAAGCAGATGACAGGCAGGAATCGTGCAGCTCAGCTGGCAATTGTCAAGCAGATGAGCAGACAGTAATCACGCAGCTCAGCAGGCCCTGATCACGTGACTGAGCATGCACTGTTCACGTGGCTGATCACACACTGATCACGTGACTGATCATGCACTGATCACGTGACTGATCATGCACTGATCACGTGGCTGATCATGCACTGATCACGTGGCTGATCATGCACTGATCACGGGACTGATCATGCACTGATCACGGGCTATCATGCACTGATCACATGACTGATCATGCACTGATCACGTGGCTGATCATGCACTGATCACGTGGCTGATCATGCACTGATCACGTGACTGATCATGGACTGATCACATGACTATCATGTAGTGATCACGTGACTTAATGGCACTGATCATGTGACTGATCATGCGCTGATCATGTTTGCTATCATACACTGATCATGTGCCTCTGGAGGCAATAAACAAAGAGCTGAGTAGGCACGAATCAAACAGTCAGCAGGCAATAATCATGGAACTCAGCTGTGAGGAATCATGCTGCTCAGCTGGCAATAATCAAGCAGCTGAGCAGGCAGGAATTACGCAGCACAGCTGGCAATTGTCAAGCAGATGACAGGCAGGAATCGTGCAGCTCAGCTGGCAATTGTCAAGCAGATGAGCAGACAGTAATCACGCAGCTCAGCAGGCCCTGATCACGTGACTGAGCATGCACTGTTCACGTGGCTGATCATACACTGATCACGTGACTGATCATGCACTGATCACTTGGATATCATGCACTGATCACGTGGCTGATCATACACTGTTCACGTGTCTGACCATGCACTGATCACGTGGCTGATCATACACTGCTCACGTAACTGATCATGCACTGATCACGTGGCTATCATGCACTGATCACGTGGCTGATCATGCACTGATCACGTGGCTGATCACACACTGTCACGTGACTATCATGCACTGATCACGTGGCACTCATGCACTGATCACGTGGCTGATCATACACTTCTCACGTAACTGATCATGCACACATCACGTGGCTATCATGCACTGCTCACGTGGCTGTCATGGAATGATCACGTAGCTACCATATACTGGTCACGTGACTGATCATGCACTGATCACGTAAATGATCATGCACTGATCACGTGACTGATCATGCACTGATCACGTGACTGATCATGCACTGATCACGTGGCTGATCATGCACTGATCACGTGGCTGATCATGCACTGATCACGTGGCTGATCATGCACTGATCACGTGGCTGATCATGCACTGATCACGTGACTGATCATGCACTGATCACGTGACTGATCATGCACTGATCACGTGGCTGATCATGCACTGATCACGTGGCTGATCATGCACTGATCACGTGACTGATCATGCACTGATCACGTGACTGATCATGCACTGATCACGTGACTGATCATGCACTGATCACGTGGCTGATCATGCACTGATCACGTGGCTATCATGCACTGATCACGTGGCTATCATGCACTGATCACGTGGCTGATCATGCACTGATCACGTAGCTACCATGCACTGATCACGTGACTGATCATGCACTGATCACGTAATTGATCATGCACTGATCACGTGGCTGATCATGCACTGATCACGTGGCTGATCATGCACTGATCACGTAACTGATCATGCACTGATCACGTGACTGATCATGCACTGATCACGTGACTGATCATGCACTGATCACGTGGCTGATCATGCACTGATCACGTAACTGATCATGCACTGATCACGTGGCTGATCATGCACTGATCATGCACTGATCACGTGGCTGATCATGCACTGATCACGTAACTGATCATGCACTGATCACGTGGCTGATCATGCACTGATCACGTGACTGATCATGCACTGATCACGTGACTGATCATGCACTGATCACGTGGCTATCATGCACTGATCACGTGGCTGATCATGCACTGATCACGTGACTGATCATGCACTGATCACTGGCTATCATGCACTGATCACGTGGCTATCATGCACTGATCACGTGGCTGATCATGCACTGATCACGTGACTGATCATGCACTGATCACGTATATCATGCACTGATCACATGACTGATCATGCACTGATCACGTGGATGATCATGCACTGATCACGTGACTGATCATGCACTGATCACGTGGCTATCATGCACTGATCACGTGGCTGATCATGCACTGATCACGTAGCTATCATGTACTGATCACGTGACTGATCATGCACTGATCACGTAATTGATCATGCACTGATCACGTGACTGATCATGCACTGATCACGTGACTGATCATGCACTGATCACGTGACTGATCATGCACTGATCACGTGGCTATCATGCACTGATCACGTGGCTGATCATGCACTGATCACGTGGCTACCATGCACTGGTCACGTGACTGATCATGCACTGATCACGTAATTGATCATGCACTGATCACGTGGCTGATCATGCACTGATCACGTGGCTGATCATGCACTGATCACGTGGCTGATCATGCACTGATCACGTGGCTGATCATGCACTGATCACGTGACTGATCATGCACTGATCACGTGGCTGATCATGCACTGATCACGTGACTGATCATGCACTGATCACGTGGCTATCATGCACTACTCACGTGGCTGATCATGCAATGATCATGTAGCTATCATGTACTGGTCACGTGACTGATCATACACCCATCAGGTGACTGATCATGCACTGATCACGTGGCTATCATGCACTGATCACGTGGCTGATCATGCACTGATCACGTGACTGATCATGCACTGATCACGTGACTGATCATGAACTGATCACATAGCTGATCATGAACTGATCACGTGGCTGATCATGCACTGATCACGTGGCTGATCATGCACTGATACCGTGACTGAGCATGGACTGATCACATGACTATCATGTAGTGATCACGTGACTTAATGGCGCTGATCATGTGACTGATCATGCGCTGATCATGTTTGCTATCATACACTGATCATGTGCCTCTGGAGGCAATAAACAAAGAGCTGAGTAGGCACGAATCAAACAGTCAGCAGGCAATAATCATGGAACTCAGGTGTGAGGAATCATGCTGCTCAGCTGGCAATAATCAAGCAGCTGAGCAGGCAGGAATTACGCAGCACAGCTGGCAATTGTCAAGCAGATGACAGGCAGGAATCGTGCAGCTCAGCTGGCAATTGTCAAGCAGATGAGCAGACAGTAATCACGCAGCTCAGCAGGCCCAGATCACGTGACTGAGCATGCACTGTTCACGTGGCTGATCATACACTGATCACGTGATTGATCATGCACTGATCAATTGGATATCATGCACTGATCACGTGGCTGATCACACACTGTTCACGTGTCTGACCATGCACTGATCACGTGGCTGATCATACACTGCTCACGTAACTGATCATGCACTGATCACGTGGCTACCATGCACTGATCACGTGGCTGAACATGCACTGTTCACGTGGCTGATCACACACCTGTCACGTGACATATCATGCACTGATCACGTGGCACTCATGCACTGATCACGTGGCTGATCATACTCTGCTCACGTAACTGATCATGCACACATCACGTGGCTATCATGCACTGCTCACGTGGTTCGTCATGGAATGATCACGGCTACCATATACTGGTCACGTGACTGATCATGCACTGATCACGTAAATGATCATGCACTGATCACGTGACTGATCATGCACTGATCACGTGACTGATCATGCACTGATCACGTGGCTATCATGCACTGATCACGTGGCTGATCATGCACTGATCACGTGGCTGATCATGCACTGATCACGGCTGATCATGCACTGATCACGTAACTGATCATGCACTGATCACGTAACTGATCATGCACTGATCACGTGGCTTATCATGCACTGATCATGTGACTGATCATGCACTGATCATGTTTGTCATACACTGATCATGTGCCTCTGGAGGCAATGAACAAGAGCTGAGTAGACACGAAACAGTCAGCAGGCTATAATCATGGAACTCAGCTCTGAGAAATCATGCTGCTCAGCTGGCAATAATCAAGCAGCTGATCAGGCAGGAATTACGCAGCACAGCTGGCAATTGTCAAGCAGATGACAGGCAGGAATCGTGCAGCTCAGCTGGCAATTGTCAAGCAGATGAGCAGACAGTAATCACGCAGCTCAGCAGGCCCTGATCACGTGACTGATCATGCACTGATCACGTGGCTGATCATACACTGATCACGTGACTGATCATGCACTGATCACGTGGCTGATCATGCACTGATCACGTGACTGATCATGCACTGATCACGTGGCACTCATGCACTGATCACGTGGCTGATCATACACTGATCACGTAACTGATCATGCACTGATCACGTGGCTATCATGCACTGATCACGTGGCTGTCATGCACTGATCACATAGCTATCATATACTGATCACGTGACTGATCATGCACTGATCACGTAAATGATCATGCACTGATCACGTGACTGATCATGCACTGATCACGTGACTGATCATGCACTGATCACGTGGCTATCATGCACTGCTCACGTGGCTGATCATGCACGATCACGTAGCAACCATGTACTGGTCACGTGACTGATCATGCACTGATCACGTAATTGATCATGCACTGATCACGTGGCTGATCATGCACTGATCACGTGGCTGATCACATGATCACGTGACTGATCATGCACTGATCACGTGGCTATCATGCACTGATCACGTGGCTATCATGCACTGATCACGTGGCTGATCACACACTGATCACGTGACTGATCATGCACTGATCACGTGGCTATCATGCACTGATCACGTGGCTGATCACACTGATCACGTGACTGATCATGCACTGATCACGTGGCTGATCATGCACTGATCACGTGGCTGATCATGCACTGATCACGTGGCTACCATGCACTGATCACGTGACTGATCATGCACTGATCACGTAACTGATCATGCACTGATCACGTGACTGATCATGCACTGATCATGTGACTGATCATGCACTGATCATGTTTGGTGTCATACACTGATCATGTGCCTCTGGAGGCAATGAACATAGAGCTGAGTAGGCAGGAATCAGTCAGCAGGCTATAATCATGGAACTCAGCTCTGAGAAATCATGCTGCTCAGCTGGCAATAATCAAGTAGATGAGCAGGCAGGAATTACACAGCACAGGTGGCAATTGTCAAGCAGATGACAGGCAGGAATCGTGCAGCTCAGCTGGCAATTGTCAAGCAGATGAGCAGACAGTAATCACGCAGCTCATCATGCACTGATCACGTGACTGATCATGCACTGATCACGTGGCTGATCATGCACTGATCACGTGACTGATCATGCACTGATCACGTGACTGATCATGCACTGATCACGTGGCTATCATGCACTGATCACGTGGCTGATCATGCACTGATCACGGGACTGATCATGCACTGATCACGGGCTATCATGCACTGATACATGACTGATCATGCACTGATCACGTGGATGATCATGCACTGATCACGTGACTGATCATGCACTGATCACGTGACTGATCATGCACTGATCACGTGGCTGATCATGCACTGATCACGTGACTGATCATGGACTGATCACATGACTATCATGTAGTGATCACGTGACTTAATGGCGCTGATCATGTGACTGATCATGCACTGATCATGTTTGCTATCATACACTGATCATGTGCCTCTGGAGGCAATAAACAAAGAGCTGAGTAGGCACGAATCAAACAGTCAGCAGGCAATAATCATGGAACTCAGCTGTGAGGAATCATGCTGCTCAGCTGGCAATAATCAAGCAGCTGAGCAGGCAGGAATTACGCAGCACAGCTGGCAATTGTCAAGCAGATGACAGGCAGGAATCGTGCAGCTCAGCTGGCAATTGTCAAGCAGATGAGCAGACAGTAATCACGCAGCTCAGCAGGCCCTGATCACGTGACTGAGCATGCACTGTTCACGTGGCTGATCATACACTGATCACGTGATTGATCATGCACTGATCACTTGGATATCATGCACTGATCACGTGGCTGATCATACACTGTTCACGTGTCTGACCATGCACTGATCACGTGGCTGATCATACACTGCTCACGTAACTGATCATGCACTGATCACGTGGCTATCATGCACTGATCACGTGGCTGAACATGCACTGTTCACGTGGCTGATCACACACCTGTCACGTGACATATCATGCACTGATCACGTGGCACTCATGCACTGATCACGTGGCTGATCATACTCTGCTCACGTAACTGATCATGCACACATCACGTGGCTATCATGCACTGCTCACGTGGCTGTCATGGAATGATCACGTAGCTACCATATACTGGTCACGTGACTGATCATGCACTGATCACGTAAATGATCATGCACTGTTCACGTGACTGATCATGCACTGATCACGTGACTGATCATGCACTGATCACGTGGCTGATCATGCACTGATCACGTGGCTGATCATGCACTGATCACGTGGCTGATCATGCACTGATCACGTGGCTGATCATGCACTGATCACGTGACTGATCATGCACTGATCACGTGACTGATCATGCACTGATCACGTGGCTATCATGCACTGATCACGTGGCTGATCATGCACTGATCACGTGACTGATCATGCACTGATCACGTGACTGATCATGCACTGATCACGTGACTGATCATGCACTGATCACGTGGCTGATCATGCACTGATCACGTGGCTGATCATGCACTGATCACGTGGCTATCATGCACTGATCACGTGGCTGATCATGCACTGATCACGTAGCTACCATGTACTGTCACGTGACTGATCATGCACTGATCACGTGACTGATCATGCACTGATCACGTGGCTGATCATGCACTGATCACGTGGCTGATCATGCACTGATCACGTGGCTGATCATGCACTGATCACGTGACTGATCATGCACTGATCACGTGACTGATCATGCACTGATCACGTGGCTGATCATGCACTGATCACGTGGCTGATCATGCACTGATCACGTGGCTGATCATGCACTGATCATGCACTGATCACGTGGCTGATCATGCACTGATCACGTGACTGATCATGCACTGATCACGTGGCTGATCATGCACTGATCACGTGACTGATCATGCACTGATCACGTGACTGATCATGCACTGATCAGTGGCTATCATGCACTGATCACGTGGCTGATCATGCACTGATCACGTGACTGATCATGCACTGATCACTGGCTATCATGCACTGATCACGTGGCTATCATGCACTGATCACGTGGCTGATCATGCACTGATCACGTGACTGATCATGCACTGATCACGTCTATATCATGCACTGATCACGTGACTGATCATGCACTGATCACGTGGATGATCATGCACTGATCACGTGACTGATCATGCACTGATCACGTGGCTATCATGCACTGATCACGTGGCTGATCATGCACTGATCACGTAGCTATCATGCACTGATCACGTGACTGATCATGCACTGATCACGTGACTGATCATGCACTGATCACGTGACTGATCATGCACTGATCACGTGACTGATCATGCACTGATCACGTGACTGATCATGCACTGATCACGTGGCTATCATGCACTGATCACGTGGCTGATCATGCACTGATCACGTAGCTACCATGCACTGATCACGTGACTGATCATGCACTGATCACGTAATTGATCATGCACTGATCACGTGGCTGATCATGCACTGATCACGTGGCTGATCATGCACTGATCACGTGGCTGATCATGCACTGATCACGTGGCTGATCATGCACTGATCACGTGACTGATCATGCACTGATCACGTGGCTGATCATGCACTGATCACGTGACTGATCATGCACTGATCACGTGGCTATCATGCACTACTCACGTGGCTGATCATGCAATGATCATGTAGCTATCATGTACTGGTCACGTGACTGATCATACACCCATCAGGTGACTGATCATGCACTGATCACGTGGCTATCATGCACTGATCACGTGGCTGATCATGCACTGATCACGTGCCTGATCATGCACTGATCACGTGACTGATCATGCACTGATCACGTGGCTATCATGCACTGATCACGTGGCTGATCATGCACTGATCACGTGGCTGATCATGCACTGATACCGTGACTGAGCATGGACTGATCACATGACTATCATGTAGTGATCACGTGACTTAATGGCGCTGATCATGTGACTGATCATGCGCTGATCATGTTTGCTATCATACACTGATCATGTGCCTCTGGAGGCAATAAACAAAGAGCTGAGTAGGCACGAATCAAACAGTCAGCAGGCAATAATCATGGAACTCAGGTGTGAGGAATCATGCTGCTCAGCTGGCAATAATCAAGCAGCTGAGCAGGCAGGAATTACGCAGCACAGCTGGCAATTGTCAAGCAGATGACAGGCAGGAATCGTGCAGCTCAGCTGGCAATTGTCAAGCAGATGAGCAGACAGTAATCACGCAGCTCAGCAGGCCCTGATCACGTGACTGAGCATGCACTGTTCACGTGGCTGATCATACACTGATCACGTGATGATCATGCACTGATCACGTGGATATCATGCACTGATCACGTGGCTGATCATACACTGATCACGTAACTGATCATGCACTGATCACGTGGCTATCATGCACTGATCACGTGGCTGATCATGCACTGATCACGTGGCTGATCACACACTGTCACGTGACTATCATGCACTGATCACGTGGCACTCATGCACTGATCACGTGGCTGATCATACACTGATCACGTAACTGATCATGCACACATCACGTGGCTATCATGCACTGCTCACGTGGCTGTCATGGAATGATCACGTAGCTACCATATACTGGTCACGTGACTGATCATGCACTGATCACGTAAATGATCATGCACTGATCACGTGACTGATCATGCACTGATCACGTGACTGATCATGCACTGATCACGTGGCTATCATGCACTGATCACGTGGCTGATCATGCACTGATCACGTGGCTGATCATGCACTGATCACGTGGCTGATCATGCACTGATCACGTGACTGATCATGCACTGATCACGATTGATCATGCACTGATCACGTGGCTTATCATGCACTGATCATGTGACTGATCATGCACTGATCATGTTTGCTGTCATACACTGATCATGTGCCTCTGGAGGCAATGAAAAGAGCTGAGTAGGCACGAAACAGTCAGCAGGCTATAATCATGGAACTCAGCTCTGAGAAATCATGCTGCTCAGCTGGCAATAATCAAGCAGCTGAGCAGGCAGGAATTACGCAGCACAGGTGGCAATTGTCAAGCAGATGACAGGCAGGAATCGTGCAGCTCAGCTGGCAATTGTCAAGCAGATGAGCAGACAGTAATCACGCAGCTCAGCAGGCCCTGATCACGTGACTGAGCATGCACTGTTCACGTGGCTGATCATACACTGATCACGTGACTGATCATGCACTGATCACGTGGCTATCATGCACTGATCACGTGACTGATCATGCACTGATCACGTAATATCATGCACTGATCACGTGGCTATCATGCACTGATCACGTGGCTGATCATGCACTGATCACGTGACTGATCATGCACTGATCACGTGGCTATCATGCACTGATCACGTGGCTGATCATGCACTGATCACGGACTGATCATGCACTGATCACGGGCTATCATGCACTGATCACATGACTCATGCACTGATCACGTGGCTGATCATGCACTGATCACGTGACTGATCATGCACTGATCACGTGACTGATCATGCACTGATCACGTGGCTATCATGCACTGATCACGTGGCTATCATGCACTGATCACGTGACTGATCATGCACTGATCACGTGACTGATCATGCACTGATCACGTGGCTATCATGCACTGATCACGTGGCTGATCATGCACTGATCACGTGGCTGATCATGCACTGATCACGTGGCTGATCATGCACTGATCACGTGACTGATCATGCACTGATCACGTGGCTGATCATGCACTGATCACGTGGCTGATCATGCACTGATCACGTGGCTGATCATGCACTGATCACGTGGCTGATCATGCACTGATCACGTGACTGATCATGCACTGATCACGTGGCTATCATGCACTGATCACGTGGCTGATCATGCACTGATCACGTGGCTGATCATGCACTGATCACGTGGCTGATCATGCACTGATCACGTGACTGATCATGCACTGATCACGTGTCTGATGATGCACTGGCTATCATGCACTGCTCACGTGGCTGATCATGCATGATCACGCAGCTACCATGTACTGGTCACATGACTGATCATGCACTGATCACGTGACTGATCATGCACTGATCACGTGGCTATCATGCACTAGTCACGTGGCTGATCATGCAATGATCATGTAGCTACCATGTACAGGTCACGTGAATGATCATACACCCATCAGGTGACTGATCTTGCACTGATCACGTGGCTATCATGCACTGATCACGTGGCTATCATGCACTGATCACGTGACTGATCATGCACTGATCACGTCTATATCATGCACTGATCACATGACTGCCCATGCACTGATCACGTGGATGATCATACACTAATCATGTGACAGATCATGCACTGATCACGTGGCTGATCATGCACTGATACCGTGACTCAGCATGGACTGATCACATGACTATCATGTAGTGATCACGTGACTTAATGGCGCTGATCATGTGACTGATCATGCACTGATCATGTTTGCTATCATACACTGATCATGTGCCTCTGGAGGCAATAAACAAAGAGCTGAGTAGGCACGAATCAAACAGTCAGCAGGCAATAATCATGGAACTCAGCTGTGAGGAATCATGCTGCTCAGCTGGCAATAATCAAGCAGCTGAGCAGGCAGGAATTACGCAGCACAGCTGGCAATTGTCAAGCAGATGACAGGCAGGAATCGTGCAGCTCAGCTGGCAATTGTCAAGCAGATGAGCAGACAGTAATCACGCAGCTCAGCAGGCCCAGATCACGTGACTGAGCATGCACTGTTCACGTGGCTGATCATACACTGATCACGTGTCTGATCATGCACTGATCACGTGGCTGATCATGCACTGATCACGTAACTGATCATGCACTGATCACGTGGCACTCATGCACTG
Source organism: Bos javanicus (assembly GCF_032452875.1). Lineage (NCBI taxonomy): Eukaryota > Metazoa > Chordata > Mammalia > Artiodactyla > Bovidae > Bos > Bos javanicus. The sequence goes on along the minus strand of NW_026893735.1, from coordinate 144,131 downwards.
ATCACGTGGCTGATCGTACACTGCTCACGTAACTGATCATGCACTGATCACGTGGCTATCATGCACTGCTCACGTGGCTGTCATGGAATGATCACGTGGCTATCATATACTGGTCACGTGACTGATCATGCACTGATCACGTAAATGATCATGCACTGATCACGTGACTGATCATGCACTGATCACGTGACTGATCATGCACTGATCACGTGGCTATCATGCACTGCTCACGTGGCTGATCATGCAATGATCACGTAGCAACCATGTACTGGTCACGTGACTGATCATGCACTGATCACGTAATTGATCATGCACTGATCACGTGGCTGATCATGCACTGATCACGTGGCTGATCACACATGATCACGTGACTGATCATGCACTGATCACGTGGCTCCATGCACTGATCACGTGGCTGTCATGCACTGATCACGTGGCTATCATGCACTGATCACGTGGCTGATCACACACTATCACATGACTGATCATGCACTGATCACGTGGCTATCATGCACTGATCACGTGGCTGATCACACTGATCACGTGACTGATCATGCACTGATCACGTGACTGATCATGCACTGATCACGTGGCTGATCATGCACTGATCACGTGGCTATCATGCACTGATCACGTGACTGATCATGCACTGATCACAGAACTGATCATGCACTGATCACGTGGCTTATCATGCACTGATCATGTGACTGATCATGCACTGATCATGTTTGGTGTCATACACTGATCATGTGCCTCTGGAGGCAATGAACATAGAGCTGAGTAGGCACGAATCAGTCAGCAGGCTATAATCATGGAACTCAGCTCTGAGAAATCATGCTGCTCAGCTGGCAATAATCAAGTAGATGATCAGGCAGGAATTACGCAGCACAGGTGGCAATTGTCAAGAGATGACAGGCAGGAATCGTGCAGCTCAGCTGGCAATTGTCAAGCAGATGAGCAGACAGTAATCACGCAGCTCAGCATGCCCTGATCACGTGACTGATCATGCACTGTTCACGTGGCTGATCACACTGATCACGTGACTGATCATGCACTGATCACGTGACTGATCATGCACTGATCACGTAGCTATCATGCACTGATCACGTGGCTGATCATGCACTGATCACGGGACTGATCATGCACTGATCACGGCTATCATGCACTGATCACATGACTGATCATGCACTGATCACGTGGCTGATCATGCACTGATCACGTGGCTGATCATGCACTGATCACGTGACTGATCATGGACTGATCACATGACTATCATGTAGTGATCACGTGACTTAATGGCTCTGATCATGTGACTGATCATGCACTGATCATGTTTGCTATCATACACTGATCATGTGCCTCTGGAGGCAATAAACAAAGAGCTGAGAAGGCACGAATCAAACAGTCAGCAGGCAATAATCATGGAACTCAGGTGTGAGGAATCATGCTGCTCAGCTGGCAATAATCAAGCAGCTGAGCAGGCAGGAATTACGCAGCACAGCTGGCAATTGTCAAGCAGATGACAGGCAGGAATCGTGCAGCTCAGCTGGCAATTGTCAAGCAGATGAGCAGACAGAATCACGCAGCTCAGCAGGCCCTGATCACGTGACTGAGCATGCACTGTTCACGTGGCTGATCATACACTGATCACGTGATTGATCATGCACTGATCACGTGGCTATCATGCACTGATCACGTGGCTGATCATACACTGTTCACGTGTCTGACCATGCACTGATCACGTGGCTGATCATACACTGCTCACGTAACTGATCATGCACTGATCACGTGGCTATCATGCACTGATCACGTGGCTGAACATGCACTGTTCACGTGGCTGATCACACACCTGTCACGTGACATATCATGCACTGATCACGTGGCACTCATGCACTGATCACGTGGCTGATCATACTCTGCTCACGTAACTCATCATGCACACATCACGTGGCTATCATGCACTGCTCACGTGGCTCGTCATGGAATGATCACGTAGCTACCATATACTGGTCACGTGACTGATCATGCACAGATCACGTAAATGATCATGCACTGTTCACGTGACTGATCATGCACTGATCACGTGACTGATCATGCACTGATCACGTGGCTGATCATGCACTGATCACGTGGCTGATCATGCACTGATCACGTGGCTTATCATGCACTGATCACGTGGCTGATCATGCACTGATCACGTGACTGATCATGCACTGATCACGTGGCTGATCATGCACTGATCACGTGGCTGATCATGCACTGATCACGTGGCTGATCATGCACTGATCACGTGACTGATCATGCACTGATCACGTGGCTGATCATGCACTGATCACGTGAATGATCATGCACTGATCACGTGGCTGATCATGCACTGATCACGTGGCTGATCATGCACTGATCACGTGGCTATCATGCACTGATCACGTGGCTGATCATGCACTGATCACGTAGCTACCATGTACTGGTCACGTGACTGATCATGCACTGATCCGTGACTGATCATGCACTGATCACGTGGCTGATCATGCACTGATCACGTGGCTGATCATGCACTGATCACGTGACTGATCATGCACTGATCACGTGACTGATCATGCACTGATCACGTGACTGATCATGCACTGATCACGTGGCTGATCATGCACTGATCACGTGACTGATCATGCACTGATCACTTGGCTGATCATGCACTGATCATGCACTGATCACGTGGCTGATCATGCACTGATCACGTGACTGATCATGCACTGATCACGTGGCTGATCATGCACTGATCACGTGACTGATCATGCACTGATCACGTGACTGATCATGCACTGATCAGTGGCTATCATGCACTGATCACGTGGCTGATCATGCACTGATCACGTGACTGATCATGCACTGATCACTGGCTATCATGCACTGATCACGTGGCTATCATGCACTGATCACGTGGCTGATCATGCACTGATCACGTGACTGATCATGCACTGATCACGTCTATATCATGCACTGATCACGTGACTGATCATGCACTGATCACGTGGATGATCATGCACTGATCACGTGACTGATCATGCACTGATCACGTGGCTATCATGCACTGATCACGTGGCTGATCATGCACTGATCACGTGGCTATCATGCACTGATCACGTGACTGATCATGCACTGATCACGTGACTGATCATGCACTGATCACGTGACTGATCATGCACTGATCACGTGGCTGATCATGCACTGATCACGTGACTGATCATGCACTGATCACGTGGCTATCATGCACTGATCACGTGGCTGATCATGCACTGATCACGTAGCTACATATACTGATCACGTGACTGATCATGCACTGATCACGTAATTGATCATGCACTGATCACGTGACTGATCATGCACTGTCACGTGACTGATCATGCACTGATCACGTGACTGATCATGCACTGATCACGTGGCTATCATGCACTGATCACGTGGCTGATCATGCACTGATCACGTGGCTATCATGCACTGATCACGTGACTGATCATGCACTGATCACGTGACTGATCATGCACTGATCACGTGGCTGATCATGCACTGATCACGTGGCTGATCATGCACTGATCACGTGGCTGATCATGCACTGATCACGTGGCTGATCATGCACTGATCACGTGGCTGATCATGCACTGATCACGTGACTGATCATGCACTGATCACGTGGCTATCATGCACTACTCCGTGGCTGATCATGCAATGATCATGTAGCTATCATGTACTGGTCACGTGACTGATCATACACCCATCAGGTGACTGATCATGCACTGATCCGTGGCTATCATGCACTGATCACGTGGCTGATCATGCACTGATCACGTGCCTGATCATGCACTGATCACGTGACTGATCATGCACTGATCACATAGCTATCATGCACTGATCACGTGGCTGATCATGCACTGATACCGTGACTGAGCATGGACTGATCACATGACTATCATGTAGTGATCACGTGACTTAATGGCGCTGATCATGTGACTGATCATGCGCTGATCATGTTTGCTATCATACACTGATCATGTGCCTCTGGAGGCAATAAACAAAGAGCTGAGTAGGCACGAATCAAACAGTCAGCAGGCAATAATCATGGAACTCAGGTGTGAGGAATCATGCTGCTCAGCTGGCAATAATCAAGCAGCTGAGCAGGCAGGAATTACGCAGCACAGCTGGCAATTGTCAAGCAGATGACAGGCAGGAATCGTGCAGCTCAGCTGGCAATTGTCAAGCAGATGAGCAGACAGTAATCACGCAGCTCAGCAGGCCCTGATCACGTGACTGAGCATGCACTGTTCACGTGGCTGATCATACACTGATCACGTGATGATCATGCACTGATCACTTGGATATCATGCACTGATCACGTGGCTGATCATACACTGATCACGTAACTGATCATGCACTGATCACGTGGCTATCATGCACTGATCACGTGGCTGATCATGCACTGATCACGTGGCTGATCACACACCTGTCACGTGACATATCATGCACTGATCACGTGGCACTCATGCACTGATCACGTGGCTGATCATACTCTGCTCACGTAACTCATCATGCACACATCACGTGGCTATCATGCACTGCTCACGTGGCTGTCATGGAATGATCACGTAGCTACCATATACTGGTCACGTGACTGATCATGCACAGATCACGTAAATGATCATGCACTGATCACGTGACTGATCATGCACTGATCACGTGACTGATCATGCACTGATCACGTGGCTATCATGCACTGATCACGTGGCTATCATGCACTGATCACGTGACTGATCATGCACTGATCACGTGGCTACCATGCACTGATCACGTGACTGATCATGCACTGATCACGTAACTGATCATGCACTGATCACGTGGCTTATCATGCACTGATCACGTGACTGATCATGCACTGATCATGTTTGGTGTCATACACTGATCATGTGCCTCTGGAGGCAATGAACATAGAGCTGAGTAGGCAGGAAACAGTCAGCAGGCTATAATCATGGAACTCAGCTCTGAGAAATCATGCTGCTCAGCTGGCAATAATCAAGCAGATGAGCAGGCAGGAATTACGCAGCACAGGTGGCAATTGTCAAGCAGTGACAGGCAGGAATCGTGCAGCTCAGCTGGCAATTGTCAAGCAGATGAGCAGACAGTAATCACGCAGCTCAGCAGGCCCTGATCACGTGACTGATCATGCACTGTTCACGTGGCTGATCACACACTGATCACGTGACTGATCATGCACTGATCACGTGGCTATCATGCACTGATCACGTGACTGATCATGCACTGATCACGTGATATCATGCACTGATCACGTGGCTATCATGCACTGATCACGTGGCTGATCATGCACTGATCACGTGACTGATCATGCACTGATCACGTGGCTATCATGCACTGATCACGTGGCTGATCATGCACTGATCACGTGACTGATCATGCACTGATCACGGGCTATCATGCACTGATCACGTGACTGATCATGCACTGATCACGTGGCTGATCATGCACTGATCACGTGACTGATCATGCACTGATCACGTGACTGATCATGCACTGATCACGTGGCTATCATGCACTGATCACGTGGCTGATCATGCACTGATCACGTGACTGATCATGCACTGATCACGTGACTGATCATGCACTGATCACGTGGCTATCATGCACTGATCACGTGGCTGATCATGCACTGATCACGTGACTGATCATGCACTGATCACGTGGCTGATCATGCACTGATCACGTGACTGATCATGCACTGATCACGTGGCTATCATGCACTGATCACGTGGCTATCATGCACTGATCACGTGACTGATCATGCACTGATCACGTGACTGATCATGCACTGATCACGTGGCTGATCATGCACTGGCTATCATGCACTGATCACGTGGCTGATCATGCATGATCACGCAGCTACCATGTACTGATCACGTGACTGATCATGCACTGATCATGTTTGCTATCATACACTGATCATGTGCCTCTGGAGGCAATAAACAAAGAGCTGAGTAGGCACGAATCAAACAGTCAGCAGGCAATAATCATGGAACTCAGGTGTGAGGAATCATGCTGCTCAGCTGGCAATAATCAAGCAGCTGAGCAGGCAGGAATTACGCAGCACAGCTGGCAATTGTCAAGCAGATGACAGGCAGGAATCGTGCAGCTCAGCTGGCAATTGTCAAGCAGATGAGCAGACAGTAATCACGCAGCTCAGCAGGCCCTGATCACGTGACTGAGCATGCACTGTTCACGTGGCTGATCATACACTGATCACGTGACTGATCATGCACTGATCACGTGGCTGATCATGCACTGATCACGTGACTGATCATGCACTGATCACGTGGCACTCATGCACTGATCACGTGGCTGATCATACACTGCTCACGTAACTGATCATGCACTGATCACGTGGCTATCATGCACTGATCACGTGGCTGTCATGCACTGATCACGTAGCTATCATATACTGATCACGTGACTGATCATGCACTGATCACGTGAATGATCATGCACTGATCACGTGACTGATCATGCACTGATCACGTGACTGATCATGCACTGATCACGTGGCTATCATGCACTGCTCACGTGGCTGATCATGCAATGATCACGTAGCAACCATGTACTGGTCACGTGACTGATCATGCACTGATCACGTAATTGATCATGCACTGATCACGTGGCTGATCATGCACTGATCACGTGGCTGATCACACATGATCACGTGACTGATCATGCACTGATCACGTGGCTATCATGCACTGATCACGTGGCTGTCATGCACTGATCACGTGGCTATCATGCACTGATCACGTGGCTGATCACACACGTATCACGTGACTGATCATGCACTGATCACGTGGCTATCATGCACTGATCACGTGGCTGATCACACTGATCACGTGACTGATCATGCACTGATCACGTGGCTGATCATGCACTGATCACGTGGCTGATCATGCACTGATCACGTGGCTATCATGCACTGATCACGTGACTGATCATGCACTGATCACGTGACTGATCATGCACTGATCACGTGGCTTATCATGCACTGATCATGTGACTGATCATGCACTGATCATGTTTGGTGTCATACACTGATCATGTGCCTCTGGAGGCAATGAACATAGAGCTGAGTAGGCACGAATCAGTCAGCAGGCTATAATCATGGAACTCAGCTCTGAGAAATCATGCTGCTCAGCTGGCAATAATCAAGTAGATGAGCAGGCAGGAATTACGCAGCACAGGTGGCAATTGTCAAGCAGATGACAGGCAGGAATCGTGCAGCTCAGCTGGCAATTGTCAAGCAGATGAGCAGACAGTAATCACGCAGCTCAGCAGGCCCTGATCACGTGACTGATCATGCACTGATCACGTGGCTGATCACACACTGATCACGTGACTGATCATGCACTGATCACGTGACTGATCATGCACTGATCACGTGGCTATCATGCACTGATCACGTGGCTGATCATGCACTGATCACGGGACTGATCATGCACTGATCACGGGCTATCATGCACTGATCATGACTGATCATGCACTGATCACGTGGATGATCATGCACTGATCACGTGACTGATCATGCACTGATCACGTGACTGATCATGCACTGATCACGTGGCTGATCATGCACTGATCACGTGACTGATCATGGACTGATCACATGACTATCATGTAGTGATCACGTGACTTAATGGCGCTGATCATGTGACTGATCATGCGCTGATCATGTTTGCTATCATACACTGATCATGTGCCTCTGGAGGCAATAAACAAAGAGCTGAGTAGGCACGAATCAAACAGTCAGCAGGCAATAATCATGGAACTCAGCTGTGAGGAATCATGCTGCTCAGCTGGCAATAATCAAGCAGCTGAGCAGGCAGGAATTACGCAGCACAGCTGACAATTGTCAAGCAGATGACAGGCAGGAATCGTGCAGCTCAGCTGGCAATTGTCAAGCAGATGAGCAGACAGTAATCACGCAGCTCAGCAGGCCCTGATCACGTGACTGAGCATGCACTGTTCACGTGGCTGATCATACACTGATCACGTGATTGATCATGCACTGATCAGTTGGATATCATGCACTGATCACGAGGCTGATCATACACTGTTCACGTGTCTGACCATGCACTGATCACGTGGCTGATCATACACTGCTCACGTAACTGATCATGCACTGATCACGTGGCTATCATGCACTGATCACGTGGCTGAACATGCACTGTTCACGTGGCTGATCACACACCTGTCACGTGACATATCATGCACTGATCACGTGGCACTCATGCACTGATCATGTGGCTGATCATACTCTGCTCACGTAACTGATCATGCACACATCACGTGTCTATCATGCACTGCTCACGTGGCTGTCATGGAATGATCACGTAGCTACCATATACTGGTCACGTGACTGATCATGCACTGATCACGTAGCTGATCATGCACTGATCACGTGGCTGATCATGCACTGATCACGTGACTGATCATGCACTGATCACGTGGCTATCATGCACTGATCACGTGACTGATCATGCACTGATCACGTGGCTGATCATGCACTGATCACGTGACTGATCATGCACTGATCACGTGACTGATCATGCACTGATCACGTGGCTGATCATGCACTGATCACGTGGCTGATCATGCACTGATCACGTGGCTGATCATGCACTGATCACGTGACTGATCATGCACTGATCACGTGGCTGATCATGCACTGATCACGTGACTGATCATGCACTGATCACGTGACTGATCATGCACTGATCACGTGGCTGATCATGCACTGATCACGTGGCTGATCATGCACTGATCACGTGGCTATCATGCACTGATCACGTGGCTGATCATGCACTGATCACGTAGCTACCATGCACTGGTCACGTGACTGATCATGCACTGATCACGTGACTGATCATGCACTGATCACGTGGCTGATCATGCACTGATCACGTGGCTGATCATGCACTGATCACGTGACTGATCATGCACTGATCACGTGACTGATCATGCACTGATCACGTGACTGATCATGCACTGATCACGTGGCTGATCATGCACTGATCACGTGGCTGATCATGCACTGATCACGTGGCTGATCATGCACTGATCATGCACTGATCACGTGGCTGATCATGCACTGATCACGTGACTGATCATGCACTGATCACGTGGCTGATCATGCACTGATCACGTGACTGATCATGCACTGATCACGTGACTGATCATGCACTGATCACGTGGCTATCATGCACTGATCACGTGGCTGATCATGCACTGATCACGTGACTGATCATGCACTGATCACTGGCTATCATGCACTGATCACGTGGCTATCATGCACTGATCACGTGGCTGATCATGCACTGATCACGTGACTGATCATGCACTGATCACGTCTATATCATGCACTGATCACGTGACTGATCATGCACTGATCACGTGGATGATCATGCACTGATCACGTGACTGATCATGCACTGATCACGTGGCTATCATGCACTGATCACGTGGCTGATCATGCACTGATCACGTAGCTATCATGCACTGATCACGTGACTGATCATGCACTGATCACGTGATTGATCATGCACTGATCACGTGACTGATCATGCACTGATCACGTGACTGATCATGCACTGATCACGTGACTGATCATGCACTGATCACGTGGCTATCATGCACTGATCACGTGGCTGATCATGCACTGATCACGTGGCTATCATGCACTGATCACGTGACTGATCATGCACTGATCACGTGGCTGATCATGCACTGATCACGTGACTGATCATGCACTGATCACGTGGCTGATCATGCACTGATCACGTGACTGATCATGCACTGATCACGTGGCTATCATGCACTACTCACGTGGCTGATCATGCAATGATCATGTAGCTATCATGTACTGGTCAGGTGACTGATCATACACCCATCAGGTGACGGATCATGCACTGATCACGTGGCTGATCATGCACTGATCACGTGACTGATCATGCACTGATCACGTGACTGATCATGCACTGATCACGTGGCTATCATGCACTGATCACGTGGCTGATCATGCACTGATCACGTGGCTGATCATGCACTGATACCGTGACTGAGCATGGACTGATCACATGACTATCATGTAGTGATCACGTGACTTAATGGCGCTGATCATGTGACTGATCATGCGCTGATCATGTTTGCTATCATACACTGATCATGTGCCTCTGGAGGCAATAAACAAAGAGCTGAGTAGGCACGAATCAAACAGTCAGCAGGCAATAATCATGGAACTCAGGTGTGAGGAATCATGCTGCTCAGCTGGCAATAATCAAGCAGCTGAGCAGGCAGGAATTACGCAGCACAGCTGGCAATTGTCAAGCAGATGACAGGCAGGAATCGTGCAGCTCAGCTGGCAATTGTCAAGCAGATGAGCAGACAGTAATCACGCAGCTCAGCAGGCCCTGATCACGTGACTGAGCATGCACTGTTCACGTGGCTGATCATACACTGATCACGTGATGATCATGCACTGATCACGTGGATATCATGCACTGATCACGTGGCTGATCATACACTGATCACGTAACTGATCATGCACTGATCACGTGGCTATCATGCACTGATCACGTGGCTGATCATGCACTGATCACGTGGCTGATCACACACTGTCACGTGACATATCATGCACTGATCACGTGGCACTCATGCACTGATCACGTGGCTGATCATACACTGATCACGTAACTCATCATGCACACATCACGTGGCTATCATGCACTGCTCACGTGGCTGTCATGGAATGATCACGTAGCTACCATATACTGGTCACGTGACTGATCATGCACTGATCACGTAAATGATCATGCACTGATCACGTGACTGATCATGCACTGATCACGTGGCTGATCATGCACTGATCACGTGACTGATCATGCACTGATCACGTGATGTCATGCACTGATCACGTGGCTATCATGCACTGATCACGTGGCTGATCATGCACTGATCACGTGACTGATCATGCACTGATCACGTGGCTATCATGCACTGATCACGTGGCTGATCATGCACTGATCACGTGACTGATCATGCACTGATCACGGGCTATCATGCACTGATCACGTGACTGACATGCACTGATCACGTGGCTGATCATGCACTGATCACGTGACTGATCATGCACTGATCACGTGACTGATCATGCACTGATCACGTGGCTATCATGCACTGATCACGTGGCTATCATGCACTGATCACGTGACTGATCATGCACTGATCACGTGACTGATCATGCACTGATCACGTGGCTGATCATGCACTGATCACGTGGCTGATCATGCACTGATCACGTGGCTGATCATGCACTGATCACGTGGCTGATCATGCACTGATCACGTGACTGATCATGCACTGATCACGTGGCTATCATGCACTGATCACGTGGCTATCATGCACTGATCACGTGACTGATCATGCACTGATCACGTGACTGATCATGCACTGATCACGTGGCTATCATGCACTGATCACGTGGCTGATCATGCACTGATCACGTGGCTGATCATGCACTGATCACGTGACTGATCATGCACTGATCACGTGACTGATCATGCACTGATCACGTGGCTATCATGCACTGATCACGTGGCTGGACATGCACTGATCACGTGCCTGATCATGCACTGATCACGTGGCTGATCATGCACTGATCACGTGACTGATCATGCACTGATCACGTGTCTGATCATGCACTGGCTATCATGCACTGCTCACGTGGCTGATCATGCATGATCACGCAGCTACCATGTACTGGTCACATGACTGATCATGCACTGATCACGTGACTGATCATGCACTGATCACGTGGCTATCATGCACTACTCACGTGGCTGATCATGCAATGATCATGTAGCTACCATGTACAGGTCACGTGAATGATCATACACCCATCAGGTGACTGATCATGCACTGATCACGTGGCTATCATGGACTGATCACGTGGCTATCATGCACTGATCACGTGACTGATCATGCACTGATCACGTCTATATCATGCACTGATCACATGACTGCCCATGCACTGATCACGTGGATGATCATACACTAATCATGTGACAGATCATGCACTGATCACGTGGCTGATCATGCACTGATACCGTGACTGAGCATGGACTGATCACATGACTATCATGTAGTGATCACGTGACTTAATGGCGCTGATCATGTGACTGATCATGCACTGATCATGTTTGCTATCATACACTGATCATGTGCCTCTGGAGGCAATAAACAAAGAGCTGAGTAGGCACGAATCAAACAGTCAGCAGGCAATAATCATGGAACTCAGGTGTGAGGAATCATGCTGCTCAGCTGGCAATAATCCAGCAGCTGAGCAGGCAGGAATTACGCAGCACAGCTGGCAATTGTCAAGCAGATGACAGGCAGGAATCGTGCAGCTCAGCTGGCAATTGTCAAGCAGATGAGCAGACAGTAATCACGCAGCTCAGCAGGCCCAGATCACGTGACTGAGCATGCACTGTTCACGTGGCTGATCATACACTGATCACGTGACTGATCATGCACTGATCACGTGGCTGATCATGCACTGATCACGTGGCTGATCATGCACTGATCACGTGGCACTCATGCACTGATCACGTGGCTGATCATACACTGCTCACGTAACTGATCATGCACTGATCACGTGGCTATCATGCACTGCTCACGTGGCTGTCATGCACTGATCACGTGGCTATCATATACTGGTCACGTGACTGATCATGCACTGATCACGTAAATGATCATGCACTGATCACGTGACTGATCATGCACTGATCACGTGACTGATCATGCACTGATCACGTGGCTATCATGCACTGCTCACGTGGCTGATCATGCAATGATCACGTAGCAACCATGTACTGGTCACGTGACTGATCATGCACTGATCACGTAATTGATCATGCACTGATCACGTGGCTGATCATGCACTGATCACGTGGCTGATCACACATGATCACGTGACTGATCATGCACTGATCACGTGGCTATCATGCACTGATCACGTGGCTGTCATGCACTGATCACGTGGCTATCATGCACTGATCACGTGGCTGATCACACGTATCACGTGACTGATCATGCACTGATCACGTGGCTATCATGCACTGATCACGTGGCTGATCACACCCGTATCACGTGACTGATCATGCACTGATCACGTGACTGATCATGCACTGATCACGTGGCTGATCATGCACTGATCACGTGGCTATCATGCACTGATCACGTGACTGATCATGCACTGATCACGTGACTGATCATGCACTGATCACGTGGCTTATCATGCACTGATCATGTGACTGATCATGCACTGATCATGTTTGGTGTCATACACTGATCATGTGCCTCTGGAGGCAATGAACATAGAGCTGAGTAGGCACGAATCAGTCAGCAGGCTATAATCATGGAACTCAGCTCTGAGAAATCATGCTGCTCAGCTGGCAATAATCAAGTAGATGAGCAGGCAGGAATTACGCAGCACAGGTGGCAATTGTCAAGCAGATGACAGGCAGGAATCGTGCAGCTCAGCTGGCAATTGTCAAGCAGATGAGCAGACAGTAATCACGCAGCTCAGCAGGCCCTGATCACGTGACTGATCATGCACTGATCACGTGGCTGATCACACACTGATCACGTGACTGATCATGCACTGATCACGTGACTGATCATGCACTGATCACGTGGCTATCATGCACTGATCACGTGGCTGATCATGCACTGATCACGGGACTGATCATGCACTGATCACGGGCTATCATGCATTGACTACATGACTGATCATGCACTGATCACGTGGATGATCATGCACTGATCACGTGACTGATCATGCACTGATCACGTAAATGATCATGCACTGATCACGTGGCTGATCATGCACTGATCACGTGACTGATCATGGACTGATCACATGACTATCATGTAGTGATCACGTGACTTAATGGCGCTGATCATGTGTCTGATCATGCGCTGATCATGTTTGCTATCATACACTGATCATGTGCCTCTGGAGGCAATAAACAAAGAGCTGAGTAGGCACGAATCAAACAGTCAGCAGGCAATAATCATGGAACTCAGGTGTGAGGAATCATGCTGCTCAGCTGGCAATAATCAAGCAGCTGAGCAGGCAGGAATTACGCAGCACAGCTGGCAATTGTCAAGCAGATGACAGGCAGGAATCGTGCAGCTCAGCTGGCAATTGTCAAGCAGATGAGCAGACAGTAATCACGCAGCTCAGCAGGCCCTGATCACGTGACTGAGCATGCACTGTTCACGTGGCTGATCATACACTGATCACGTGATTGATCATGCACTGATCACTTGGATATCATGCACTGATCACGTGGCTGATCATACACTGTTCACGTGTCTGACCATGCACTGATCACGTGGCTGATCATACACTGCTCACGTAACTGATCATGCACTGATCACGTGGCTATCATGCACTGATCACGTGGCTGAACATGCACTGTTCACGTGGCTGATCACACACTGTCACGTGACATATCATGCACTGATTACGTGGCACTCATGCACTGATCACGTGGCTGATCATACTCTGCTCACGTAACTGATCATGCACACATCACGTGGCTATCATGCACTGCTCACGTGGCTGTCATGGAATGATCACGTAGCTACCATATACTGATCACGTGACTGATCATGCACTGATCACGTGACTGATCATGCACTGATCACGTGACTGATCATGCACTGATCACGTGGCTGATCATGCACTGATCACGTGGCTGATCATGCACTGATCACGTGGCTGATCATGCACTGATCACGTGGCTGATCATGCACTGATCACGTGGCTGATCATGCACTGATCACGTGGCTGATCATGCACTGATCACGTGACTGATCATGCACTGATCACGTGGCTGATCATGCACTGATCACGACTGATCATGCACTGATCATGCACTGATCACGTGGCTGATCATGCACTGATCACGTGGCTGATCATGCACTGATCACGTGGCTATCATGCACTGATCACGTGGCTGATCATGCACTGATCACGTAGCACCATGCACTGGTCACGTGACTGATCATGCACTGATCACGTAATTGATCATGCACTGATCACGTGGCTGATCATGCACTGATCACGTGGCTGATCATGCACTGATCACGTGACTGATCATGCACTGATCACGTGACTGATCATGCACTGATCACGTGACTGATCATGCACTGATCACGTGGCTGATCATGCACTGATCACGTAACTGATCATGCACTGATCACGTGGCTGATCATGCACTGATCATGCACTGATCACGTGGCTGATCATGCACTGATCACGTGACTGATCATGCACTGATCACGTGGCTGATCATGCACTGATCACGTGACTGATCATGCACTGATCACGTGACTGATCATGCACTGATCACGTGGCTATCATGCACTGATCACGTGGCTGATCATGCACTGATCACGTGACTGATCATGCACTGATCACTGGCTATCATGCACTGATCACGTGGCTATCATGCACTGATCACGTGGCTGATCATGCACTGATCACGTGACTGATCATGCACTGATCACGTCTATATCATGCACTGATCACGTGACTGATCATGCACTGATCACGTGGATGATCATGCACTGATCACGTGACTGATCATGCACTGATCACGTGGCTATCATGCACTGATCACGTGGCTGATCATGCAATGATCACGTAGCTACCATGTACTGGTCATGTAAGTGATCATGCACTGATCACGTAATTGATCATGCACTGATCAGGTGACTTATCATGCACTGTTAACGTGAGTGATCATGCACTGATCACGTGACTGATCATGCACTGATCTCGTGGCTATCATGCACGGCTCATGTGGCTGATCATGCAATGATCACGTAGCTACCATGTACTGATCACGTGACTGATCATGCACTGATCACGTGACTGATCATGCACTGATCATGTGGCTCATCATGCACTGATCACGTGGCTGATCATGCCATGATCACGTGGCTGATCATTCACTGATCACGTGACTGATCATGCACTGATCACGTGACTGTTCATGCACTGATCACTTGGCTGGTCATGCACTGAACACGTGACTGATCATGCACCGATCACGTGGCTATCATTCACTACTCACGTGGCTGATCATGCAATGATCATGTAGCTATCATGTACCGGTCAGGTGACTGATCATACACCCATCAGGTGACGGATCATGCACTGATCACGTGGCTATCATGCACTGTTCACGTGGCTGATCATACACTGATCACCTGCCAGGTCATGCACAGATCACGTGACAAATCATGCACTGATCACATAGCTATCATGAACTGATCACCTGGCTGATCATGCACTGATCACGTGGCTGATCATGCACTGATACCGTGACTGAGCATGGACTGATCACATGACTATCATGTAGTGATCACGTGACTTAATGGCGCTGATCATGTGACTGATCATGCGCTGATCATGTTTGCTATCATACACTGATCATGTGCCTCTGGAGGCAATAAACAAAGAGCTGAGTAGGCACGAATCAAACAGTCAGCAGGCAATAATCATGGAACTCAGGTGTGAGGAATCATGCTGCTCAGCTGGCAATAATCAAGCAGCTGAGCAGGCAGGAATTACGCAGCACAGCTGGCAATTGTGAAGCAGATGACAGGCAGGAATCGTGCAGCTCAGCTGGCAATTGTCAAGCAGATGAGCAGACAGTAATCACGCAGCTCAGCAGGCCCAGATCACGTGACTGAGCATGCACTGTTCACGTGGCTGATCATACACTGATCTCGTGTCTGACCATGCACTGATCACGTGGCTGATCATACACTGCTCACCTAACTGATCATGCACTGATCACGTGGCACTCATGCACTGATCACGTGGCTGATCATACTCTGCTCACGTAACTCATCATGTACACATCACGTGGCTATCATGCACTGCTCACGTGGCTCGTCATGGAACGATCACATAGCTACCATATACTGGTCACGTGACTGATCATGCACAGATCACGTAAATGATCATGCACTGTTCACTTGACTGATCATGTACAGATCACGTGACTGATCATGCACTGAACACTTGGCTATCATGCTCTGCTCACGTGGCTGATCATGCACGATCACGTAGCAACCATGTACTGGTCAGGTGACTGATCATGCACTGATCACATAATTGATCCTGCACTGATCACGTGGCTCATCATGCACAGATCACGTGGCTCATCACACATGTATCACGTGACTGATCAAGCACTGATCACGTGGCTATCATGCACTGATCACGTGGCTATCATGCACTGATCACGTGGCTGATCATGCAATGTTCACGTAGCTACCATGTACTTGTCACGTGACTGATCATGCACTGATCACGTGGATATCATGCACTGATCACGTGGCTCATCACACACGTATCACATGACTGATCCTGCACTGATCACGTGGCTATCATGCACTGATCACGTGGCTGATCACACCCGTATCACGTGACTGATCATGCACTGATCACGTGACTGATCATGCACTGCTCACGTGGCTGATCATGCAATGATCACACAGCTACCATGCACTGGTCACATGACTGATCATGCACTGATCACAGAATTGATCATGCACTGATCACTTGGCTTATCATGCATTGATCATGTGACTGATCATGTGCTGATCATGTTTGGTGTCACACACTGATCATGTGCCTCTGGAGGCAATGAACATAGAGCTGAGTAAGCAGGAATCAGTCAGCAGGCTATAATCATGGAACTCAGCTCTGAGAAATCATGCTGCTCAGCTGGCAATAATCAAGTAGATGAGCAGGCAGGAATTACGCAGCACAGGTGGCAATTGTCAAGGAGATGACAGGCAGGAATCGTGCAGCTCAGCTGGAAATTGTCAAGCAGATGAGCAGACAGTAATCACGCAGCTCAGCAGGCCCTGATCACGTGACTGAGCATGCACTGTTCACATGGCTGATCACACACCTATCACGTGACTGATCATGCACTGATCATGTGACTGATCATGCACTGATCACGTAGCTATCTTGCACTGATCACGTGGCTGATCATACACTGTTCACGTGTCTGACCATGCACTGATCACGTGGCTGATCATACTCTGCTCACGTGACTGATCATGCACTGATCACGTGGCTGATCATACACTGATCACGTGACTGATCATGCACTGATCACGTGACTGATCATGCACTGATCACGTGGCTATCATGCACTGATCACTTGGCTGGTCATACACTGATCACATGACTGATCATGCACTGTTCACGTGACTGATCATGTACAGAGCACGTGAATAATCATGAAGTGATCACGTGGCTATCCTGCAATGATCACGTGGATATCCTGCACTGATCACGTGGCTGATCACACATGTATCACGTGACTGATCATGCACTGATCACGTGGCTAACATGCACTGATCACGTGGCTATCATGCACTGATCACGTGGCTATCATGCACTGATCTCGTGGCTATCATGCACGGCTCATGTGGCTGATCATGCAATGATCACCTAGCTACCATATACTGGTCACGTGACTGATCATGCACTGATCACGTAATTGATCATGCACTGATCATGTGGCTGATCATGCACTGATCACGTGGCTGATCATGCACTGATCACGTGACTGATCATGCACTGATCAATTGGCTGGTCATGCACTGAACACGTGACTGATCATGCACCGATCACGTGGCTATCATTCACTACTCACGTGGCTGATCATGCAATGATCATGTAGCTATCATGTACCGGTCAGGTGACTGATCATACACCCATCAGGTGACGGATCATGCACTGATCACGTGGCTATCATGCACTGTTCACGTGGCTGATCATGCACTGATCACCTGCCAGGTCATGCACAGATCACGTGACAAATCATGAACTGATCACATAGCTATCATGAACTGATCACCTGGCTGATCATGCACTGATCACGTGGCTGATCATGCACTGATACCGTGACTGAGCATGGACTGATCACATGACTATCATGTAGTGATCACGTGACTTAATGGCGCTGATCATGTGACTGATCATGCGCTGATCATGTTTGCTATCATACACTGATCATGTGCCTCTGGAGGCAATAAACAAAGACCTGAGTAGGCACGAATCAAACAGTCAGCAGGCAATAATCATGGAACTCAGGTGTGAGGAATCATGCTGCTCAGCTGGCAATAATCAAGCAGCTGAGCAGGCAGGAATTACGCAGCACAGCTGGCAATTGTCAAGCAGATGACAGGCAGGAATCGTGCAGCTCAGCTGGCAATTGTCAAGCAGATGAGCAGACAGTAATCACGCAGCTCAGCAGGCCCTGATCACGTGACTGAGCATGCACTGTTCACGTGGCTGATCATACACTGATCACGTGATGATCATGCACTGATCACTTGGATATCATGCACTGATCACATGGCTGATCATACACTGCTCACGTAACTGATCATGCACTTATCACGTGGCTATCATGGACTGATCACGTGGCTGAACATGCACTGTTTACGTGGCTGATCACACACCTGTCACGTGACATATCATGCACTGATCACGTGGCACTCATGCACTGATCACGTGGCTGCTCATACTCTGCTCACGTAACTCATCATGCACGCATCACGTGGCTATCATGCACTGCTCACGTGGCTCGTCATGGAATGATCACATAGCTACCATATACTGCTCACGTGACTGATCATGCACAGATCACGTAAATGATCATGCACTGTTCACGTGACTGATCATGCACTGATCACGTGGCTCTCATGCACTGATCACGTGATTGCGCATGCATTGTTCACGTAATAGTATGCACTGATCACGTGGCTATCATGCACTGATGACGTGGCTAATCATGCACTGATCATATGACTAATCATGCACTGATCACGTAGCTATCTTGCACTGATCACTTGGCTGATCATACACTCATCACGGGACTGATCGTGCACTGATCAAGGCGCTATCATGCATTGATTACATGACTCCACATGCATTGATCACGTGAATGATCATGCAGTGATCACGTGACTGACCATGCACTGATCACGTGACTGATCATGCACTGATCAGGTGGCTATCATGCACTGATCACCTGGCTATCATGCACTGATCACGTGACTGATCATGCACTCATCACGTGACTGATCATGCACTGATCACGTGTCTGTCATGCACTGATCACTTGGCTGGACATACACTGATCACGTGCCTGGTCATGCACTGATCACTTGGCTGACCATGCACTGATCACGAGACTGATCATGCACTGATCACGTGGCTATCATGCACTGATCACCTGGCTATCATGCACTGATCACGTGACTGATCATGCACTGATCACGTGACTGATCATGCGCTGATCACGTGGCTATCATGCACTGATCACTTGGCTGGACATACACTGATCACGTGCCTGGTCATGCACTTATCACGTGACTGATCATGCACTAATCACGTGACTGATCATGCACTGATCACGTGGCTATCATGCACTGATCACTTGGCTGGACATACACTGATCACGTGCCTGGTCATGCACTGATCACGTGGCTGATCATGCACTGATCACGTGACTGATCATGCACTGATCTCGTGTCTGATCATGCACTGGCTATCATGCACTGCTCACGTGGCTGATCAAGCGATGATCACGCAGCTACCATGTACTGGTCACATGACTGATCATGCACTGATCACGTGACTGATCATGCAGTGATCACGTGGCCATCATGCACTACTCACGTGGCTGATCATGCAATGATCATGTAGCTACCATGTACAGGTCACGTGAATGATCATACACCCATCAGGTGACTGATCATGCACTGATCACGTGGCTATCATGCACTGATCACGTGGCTATCATGCACTGATCACGAGACTGATCATGCACTGATCACGTCTATATCATTCACTGATCACATGACTGCCCATGCACTGATCACGCGGATGATCATACACTAATCATGTGACAGATCATGCACAGATCACGTGGCTGATCATGCACTGATACCGTGACTGAGCATGGACTGATCACATGACTATCATGTAGTGATCACGTGACTTAATGGCGCTGATCATGTGACTGATCATGCACTGATCATGTTTGCTATCATACACTGATCATGTGCCTCTGGAGGCAATAAACAAAGAGCTGAGTAGGCACGAATCAAACAGTCAGCAGGCAATAATCATGGAACTCAGGTGTGAGGAATCATGCTGCTCAGCTGGCAATAATCCAGCAGCTGAGCAGGCAGGAATTACGCAGCACAGCTGGCAATTGTGAAGCAGATGACAGGCAGGAATCGTGCAGCTCAGCTGGCAATTGTCAAGCAGATGAGCAGACAGTAATCACGCAGCTCAGCAAGCCCAGATCACGTGACTGAGCATGCACTGTTCACGTGGCTGATCATACACTGTTCTCGTGTCTGACCATGCACTGCTCACGTGGCTGATCATACACTGCTCACGTAACTGATCATGCACTGTTCACGTGGCACTCATGCACTGATCACGTGGCTGATCATACTCTGCTCACGTAACTCATCATGTACACATCACGTGGCTATCATGCACTGCTCACGTGGCTCGTCATGGAACGATCACATAGCTACCATATACTGGTCACGTGACTGATCATGCACAGATCACGTAAATGATCATGCACTGTTCACGTGACTGATCATGTACAGATCACGTGACTGATCATGCACTGAACACTTGGCTATCATGCTCTGCTCACGTGGCTGATCATGCAACGATCACGTAGCAACCATGTACTGGTCAGGTGACTGATCATGCACTGATCACATAATTGATCCTGCACTGATCACGTGGCTCATCATGCACAGATCACGTGGCTCATCACACATGTATCACGTGACTGATCAAGCACTGATCACGTGGCTCTCATGCACTGATCACGTGGCTCATCATGCACTGATCACGTGGATATCATGCACTGATCACGTGGCTGATCACACACGTATCACATGACTGATCCTGCACTTATCACGTGGATATCATGCACTGATTACGTGGCTGATCACACCCGTATCACGTGACTGATCATGCACTGATCACGTGACTGATCATGCACTGCTAACGTGGCTATCATGGACTGATCACGTGGCTGATCAGGCAATGATCACGTAGCTACCATGTACATGTCACGTGACTCCTCATGCACTGATCACGTGGATATCATGCACTGATCACGTGGCTGATCCTGCACTGATCACGTGGATATCATGCACTGATCACGTGGCTGATCACACCCGTATCACGTGACTGATCATGCACTGATCACGTGACTGATCATGCACTGCTCACGTGGCTGATCATACACTGCTCACGTAACTGATCATGCACTTATCACGTGGCTATCATGGACTGATCACGTGGCTGAACATGCACTGTTCACGTGGCTGATCACACACTGTTCTCGTGTCTGACCATGCACTGCTCACGTGGCTGATCATACACTGCTCACGTAACTGATCATGCACTGATCACGTGGCACTCATGCACTGATCACGTGGCTGATCATACTCTGCTCACGTAACTCATCATGTACACATCACGTGGCTATCATGCACTGCTCACGTGGCTCGTCATGGAACGATCACATAGCTACCATATAGTGGTCACGTGACTGATCATGCACAGATCACGTAAATGATCATGCACTGTTCACGTGACTGATCATGTACAGATCACGTGACTGATCATGCACTGAACACTTGGCTATCATGCTCTGCTCACGTGGCTGATCATGCACGATCACGTAGCAACCATGTACTGGTCAGGTGACTGATCATGCACTGATCACATAATTGATCCTGCACTGATCACGTGGCTCATCATGCACAGATCACGTGGCTCATCACACATGTATCACATGACTGATCATGCACTGATCACGTCGCTCTCATGCACTGATCACGTGGATATCATGCACTGATCACGTGGCTGATCACACACGTATCACATGACTGATCATGCACTGATCACGTGGCTATCATGCACTGATCACGTGGCTATCATGCACTGATCACGTGGCTGATCAGGCAATGATCACGTAGCTACCATGTACTTGTCACGTGACTCATCATGCACTGATCACGTGAATATCATGCACTGATCACGTGGCTGATCACACACGTATCACATGACTGATCCTGCACTGATCACGTGGATATCATGCACTGATCACGTGGCTGATCACACCCGTATCACGTGACTGATCATGCACTGATCACGTGACTGATCATGCACTGCTCACGTGGCTGATCATGCAATGATCACACAGCTACCATGTACTGGTCACATGACTGATCATGCACTGATCACATAATTGATCATGCACTGATCACCTGGCTTATCATGCATTGATCATGTGACTGATCATGTGCTGATCATGTTTGGTGTCACACACTGATCATGTGCCTCTGGAGGCAATGAACATAGAGCTGAGTAAGCAGGAATCAGTCAGCAGGCTATAATCATGGAACTCAGCTCTGAGAAATCATGCTGCTCAGCTGGCAATAATCAAGTAGATGAGCAGGCAGGAATTACGCAGCACAGGTGGTAATTGTCAAGGAGATGACAGGCAGGAATCGTGCAGCTCAGCTGGAAATTGTCAAGCAGATGAGCAGACAGTAATCACGCAGCTCAGCAGGCCCTGATCACGTGACTGAGCATGCACTGTTCACATGGCTGATCACACACCTATCACGTGACTGATCATGCACTGATCATGTGACTGATCATGCACTGATCACGTAGCTATCTTGCACTGATCACTTGGCTGATCATACACTCATCACGGGACTGATCGTGCACTGATCACGGCGCTATCATGCATTGACTACATGACTCCACATGCACTGATCACGTGGATGATCATGCACTGATCACGTGACTGACCATGTACTGGTCACGTGACTGATCATGCACTGATGACGTGATTGATCATGAACTGATCACGTGGCTGATCATGCACTGATCACGTGGCTGATCATGGACTGATCACATGCCTATCATGTAGTGATCACGTGACTTAATGGCTCTGATCATGTGACTGACCATGCGCTGATCATGTTTGCTATCATACACTGATCATGTGCCTCTGGAGGCAATAAACAAAGAGCTGAGTAGGCACGAATCACACAGTCAGCAGGCAATAATCATGGAACTCAGCTGTGAGGAATCATGCTGCTCAGCTGGCAATAATCAAGCAGCTGAGAAGGCAGGAATTATGCAGCACAGCTGGCAATTGTGAAGCAGATGACAGGCAGGAATCGTGCAGCTCAGCTGGCAATTGTCAAGCAGATGAGCAGACAGTAATCACGCAGCTCAGCAGGCCCTGATCACGTGACTGAGCATGCACTGTTCACTGGGCTGATCATACACTGATTACGTGGTTGATCATGGACTGATCACTTGGATATCATGCACTGATCACGTGGCTGATCATACACTGTTCACGTGTCTGACCATGCACTGATCACGTGGCTGATCATACTCTGCTCACGTGACTGATCATGCACTGATCACGTGGCTGATCATACACTGATCACGTGACTGATCAAGCACTGATCACGTGACTGATCATGCACTGATCACGTGGCTATCATGCACTGATCACTTGGCTTGTCATACACTGATCACATGACTGATCATGCACAGTTCACGTGACTGATCATGTACAGAGCACGTGAATAATCATGAAGTGATCACGTGGCTATCCTGCAATGATCACGTGGATATCCTGCACTGATCACGTGGCTGATCACACATGCATCACGTGACTGATCATGCACTGATCACGTGGCTAACATGCACTGATCACGTGGCTATCATGCACTGATCACTTGGCTATCATGCTCTGCTCACGTGGCTGATCATGCAACGATCACGTAGCAACCATGTACTGGTCTCGTGACTGATCATGCACTGATCACGTAATTGATCCTGCACTGATCACGTAATTGATCATGCACTTATCATTTGGCTGATCATGCACAGATCACGTAAATGATCACGCACTGTTCACGTGACTGATCATGTACTGATCACGTGACTGATCATGCACTGATCACGTGTCTGATCATGCACTGATCACGTAATTGATCATGCACTTATCATTTGGCTGATCATGCACTGATCATGCACTGATCACGTGGCTGATCATGCACTGATCACGTAATTGATCATGCACTGATCATGTGGCTGATCATGCAATGATCACGTGACTGACCATGCACTGATCACGTGACTGATCATCCACTGATCAGTTGGCTATCATGCTCTTATTACTTGGCTGATCATACACTGATCACGTGACTGATAATGCCCTGATCATCTGGCTATCGTGCACTCATTACCTGGCTATCGTGCACTGATCACGTGGTTGATCATACACTGATCACGAGACTGATCATGCACTAATCACGTCTATATCATGCACTGATCACATGACTGCCCATGCACTGATCACCCGGATGATCATACACTGATCATGCGACAGATCATGCACTGATCACGTGGCTATCATGCACTGCTCACGCGGCTGTTCATGCAATGATCACCTAGCTACCATGTACTGGTCACGTGAGTGATCATGCACTGATCACGTAATTGATCATGCACTGATCAGGTGACTTATCATGCACTGTTAACGTGAGTGATCATGCACTGATCACGTGACTGATCATGCACTGATCTCGTGGCTATCATGCACGGCTCATGTGGCTGATCATGCAATGATCACCTAGCTACCATATACTGGTCACGTGACTGATCATGCACTGATCACGTAATTGATCATGCACTGATCATGTGGCTGATCATGCACTGATCACGTGGCTGATCATGCACTGATCACGTGGCTGATCATGCACTGATCACGTGGCTGATCATGCACTGATCACGTGACTGATCATGCACTGATCACTTGGCTGGTCATGCACTGAACACGTGACTGATCATGCACCGATCACGTGGCTATCATTCACTACTCACGTGGCTGATCATGCAATGATCATGTAGCTATCATGTACCGGTCAGGTGACTGATCATACACCCATCAGGTGACGGATCATGCACTGATCACGTGGCTATCATGCACTGTTCACGTGGCTGATCATACACTGATCACCTGCCAGGTCATGCACAGATCACGTGACAAATCATGAACTGATCACATAGCTATCATGAACTGATCACCTGGCTGATCATGCACTGATCACGTGGCTGATCATGCACTGATACCGTGACTGAGCATGGACTGATCACATGACTATCATGTAGTGATCACGTGACTTAATGGCGCTGATCATGTGACTGATCATGCGCTGATCATGTTTGCTATCATACACTGATCATGTGCCTCTGGAGGCAATAAACAAAGAGCTGAGTAGGCACGAATCAAACAGTCAGCAGGCAATAATCATGGAACTCAGGTGTGAGGAATCATGCTGCTCAGCTGGCAATAATCAAGCAGCTGAGAAGGCAGGAATTACGCAGCACAGCTGGCAATTGTCAAGCAGCTGACAGGCAGGAATCGTGCAGCTCAGCTGGCAATTGTCAAGCAGATGAGCAGACAGTAATCACGCAGCTCAGTAGGCCCTGATCACGTGACTGAGCATGCACTGTTCACGTGGTTGATCATACACTGATCACGTGATGATCATGCACTGATCACTTGGATATCATGCACTGATCACATGGCTGATCATACACTGCTCACGTAACTGATCATGCACTTATCACGTGGCTATCATGGACTGATCACGTGGCTGAACATGCACTGTTCACGTGGCTGATCACACACTGTTCTCGTGTCTGACCATGCACTGCTCACGTGGCTGATCATACACTGCTCACGTAACTGACCATGCACTGATCACGTGGCACTCATGCACTGATCACGTGGCTGATCATACTCTGCTCACGTAACTCATCATGTACACATCACGTGGCTATCATGCACTGCTCACGTGGCTCGTCATGGAACGATCACATAGATACCATATAGTGGTCACGTGACTGATCATGCACAGATCACGTAAATGATCATGCACTGTTCACGTGACTGATCATGTACAGATCACGTGACTGATCATGCACTGAACACTTGGCTATCATGCTCTGCTCCCGTGGCTGATCATGCAACGATCACGTAGCAACCATGTACTGGTCAGGTGACTGATCATGCACTGATCACATAATTGATCCTGCACTGATCACGTGGCTCATCATGCACAGATCACGTGGCTCTTCACACATGTAGCACGTGACTGATCATGCACTGATCACGTGGCTCTCATGTACTGATCACGTGGATATCATGCACTGATCACGTGGCTGATCACACACATATCACATGACTGATCATGCACTGATCACGTGGCTATCATGCACTGATCACGTGGCTATCATGCACTGATCACGTGGCTGATCACGCAATGATCACGTAGCTACCATGTACTTGTCACGTGACTCATCATGCACTGATCACGTGGATATCATGCACTGATCACGTGGCTGATCACACACGTATCACATGACTGATCCTGCACTGATCACGTGGATATCATGCACTGATCACGTGGCTGATCACACCCGTATCACGTGACTGATCATGCACTGATCACGTGACTGATCATGCACTGCTCACGTGGCTGATCATGCAATGATCACACAGCTACCATGTACTGGTCACATGACTGATCATGCACTGATCACAGAATTGATCATGCACTGATCACCTGGCTTATCATGCATTGATCATGTGACTGATCATGTGCTGATCATGTTTGGTGTCACACACTGATCATGTGCCTCTGGAGGCAATGAACATAGAGCTGAGTAAGCAGGAATCAGTCAGCAGGCTATAATCATGGAACTCAGCTCTGAGAAATCATGCTGCTCAGCTGGCAATAATCAAGTAGATGAGCAGGCAGGAATTACGCAGCACAGGTGGTAATTGTCAAGGAGATGACAGGCAGGAATCGTGCAGCTCAGCTGGAAATTGTCAAGCAGATGAGCAGACAGTAATCACGCAGCTCAGCAGGCCCTGATCACGTGACTGAGCATGCACTGTTCACATGGCTGATCACACACCTATCACGTGACTGATCATGCACTGATCATGTGACTGATCATGCACTGATCACGTAGCTATCTTGCACTGATCACTTGGCTGATCATACACTCATCACGGGACTGATCGTGCACTGATCACGGCGCTATCATGCATTGACTACATGACTCCACATGCACTGGTCACGTGACTGATCATGCACTGATCTCGTGACTGACCATGTACTGGTCACGTGACTGATCATGCACTGATGACGTGATTGATCATGAACTGATCACGTGGCTGATCATGCACTGATCACGTGGCTGATCATGGACTGATCACATGCCTATCATGTAGTGATCACGTGACTTAATGGCTCTGATCATGTGACTGACCATGCGCTGATCATGTTTGCTATCATACACTGATCATGTGCCTCTGGAGGCAATAAACAAAGAGCTGAGTAGGCACGAATCAAACAGTCAGCAGGCAATAATCATGGAACTCAGCTGTGAGGAATCATGCTGCTCAGCTGGCAATAATCAAGCAGCTGAGAAGGCAGGAATTATGCAGCACAGCTGGCAATTGTGAAGCAGATGACAGGCAGGAATCGTGGCTGATCATACTCTGCTCACGTAACTCATCATGCACACATCACGTTTCTATCATGCACTGCTCACGTGGCTCGTCATGGAATGATCACGTAGCTACCATATACTGGTCACGTGACTGATCATGCACAGATCACGTAAATGATCATGCACTGTTCACGTGACTGATCATGTACTGATCACGTGACTGATCATGCACTGATCACGTGGCTGATCATGCACTGATCACGTAATTGATCATGCACTTATCATTTGGCTTTTCATGCACTGATCACGTGGCTGATCATACACTGATCACGTGACTGATAATGCACTGATCACGAGACTGATCATGCACTGATCACGTGGCTATCATGCACTGATCACTTGGCTGGTCATACACTGATCACATGACTGATCATGCACTGTTCACGTGACTGATCATGTACAGAGCACGTGAATAATCATGAAGTGATCACGTGGCTATTCTGCAATGATCACGTGGATATCATGCACTGATCACGTGGCTGATCACACATGTATCACGTGACTGATCATGCAGTGATCACGTGGCTCATCATGCACTGATCACGTGACTGATCATGCACTGATCTCGTGGCTATCATGCACTGATCACCTGGCTATCATGCACAGATCACGTGACTGATGATGCACTGATCACGTGACTGATCATGCACTGATAACATGGCTATCATGAACTGATCACTTGGCTGGTCATACACTGATCACCTGCCTGATAATGCACTGATCACGTGACTGATCATGCACTGATCACGTGGCTATCATGCACTGATCACTTGGCTGGTCATACACAGATTACGTAAATGATCACGCACTGTTCCCGTTACTGATCATGTACTGATCACGTGACTGATCATGCACTGATCACGTGGCTGATTATGCACTGATAACGTAATTGATCATGCACTTATCATTTGGCTGATCATGCACTGATCACGTGGCTATCAAGCACTGATCACTTGTCTGGACATACACTGATCACGTGCCTGGTCATGCACTGATCACGTGGCTGATCATGCACTGATCACGTGACTGATCATGCACTGATCTCGTGTCTGATCATGCACTGGCTATCATGCACTGCTCACGTGGCTGGTCAAGCGATGATCTCGCAGCTACCATGTACTGGTCACATGACTGATCATGCACCGATCACGTGACTGATCATGCAGTGATCACGTGGCTATCATTCACTACTCACGTGGCTGATCATGCAATGATCATTTAGCTACCATGTACAGGTCACGTGAATGATCATACACCCATCAGGTGACTGATCATGCACTGATCACGAGGCTATCATGCACTGATCACGAGACTGATCATGCACTGATCACGTCTATATCATTCACTGATCACATGACTGCCCATGCACTGATCACGTGGATGATCATACACTAATCATGTGACAGATCATGCACTGATCACGTGGCTGATCATGCACTGATACCGTGACTGAGCATGGACTGATCACATGACTATCATGTAGTGATCACGTGACTTAATGACGCTGATCATGTGACTGATCATGCACTGATCATGTTTGCTATCATACACTGATCATGTGCCTCTGGAGGCAATAAACAAAGAGCTGAGTAGGCACGAATCAAACAGTCAGCAGGCAATAATCATGGAACTCAGGTGTGAGGAATCATGCTGCTCAGCTGGCAATAATCAAGCAGCTGAGCAGGCAGGAATTACGCAGCACAGCTGGCAATTGTGAAGCAGATGACAGGCAGGAATCGTGCAGCTCAGCTGGCAATTGTCAAGCAGATGAGCAGACAGTAATCACGCAGCTCAGCAGGCCCAGATCACGTGACTGAGCATGCACTGTTCACGTGGCTGATCATAAACTGTTCTCGTGTCTGACCATGCACTGCTCACGTGGCTGATCATACACTGCTCACGTAACTGATCATGCACTGATCACGTGGCACTCATGCACTGATCACGTGGCTGATCATACTCTGCTCACGTAACTCATCATGTACACATCACGTGGCTATCATGCACTGCTCACGTGGCTCGTCATGGAACGATCACATAGCTACCATATACTGGTCACGTGACTGATCATGCACAGATCACGTAAATGATCATGCACTGTTCACGTGACTGATCATGTACAGATCACGTGACTGATCATGCACTGAACATTTGGCTATCATGCTCTGCTCACGTGGCTGATCATGCAACAATCACGTAGCAACCATGTACTGGTCAGGTGTCTGATCATGCACTGATCACATAATTGATCCTGCACTGATCACGTGGCTCATCATGCACAGATCACGTGGCCGATCACACATGTATCACGTGACTGATCATGCACTGATCACGTGGCTCTCATGCACTGGTCATGTGGCTCTCATGCACTGATCACGTGGATATCATGCACTGATCATGTGGCTGATCACACACGTATCACATGACTGATCATGCACTGATCACGTGGCTATCATGCACTGATCACGTGGCTATCATGCACTGATCACGTGGCTGATCAGGCAATGATCACGTAGCTACCATGTACTTGTCACGTGACTCATCATGCACTGATCACGTGGATATCATGCACTGATCACGTGGCTGATCACACACTTATCACATGACTGATCCTGCACTGATCACGTGGATATCATGCACTGATCACGTGGCTGATCACACCCGTATCACGTGACTGATCATGCACTGATCACGTGACTGATCATGCACTGCTCACGTGGCTGATCATGCAATGACCACACAGCTACCATGTACTGGTCACATGACTGATCATGCACTGATCACATAATTGATCATGCACTGATCACCTGGCTTATCATGCATTGATCATGTGACTGATCATGTGCTGATCGTGTTTGGTGTCACACACTGATCATGTGCCTCTGGAGGCAATGAACATAGAGCTGAGTAAGCAGGAATCAGTCAGCAGGCTATAATCATGGAACTCAGCTCTGAGAAATCATGCTGCTCAGCTGGCAATAATCAAGTAGATGAGCAGGCAGGAATTACGCAGCACAGGTGGTAATTGTCAAGGAGATGACAGGCAGGAATCGTGCAGCTCAGCTGGAAATTGTCAAGCAGATGAGCAGACAGTAATCACGCAGCTGAGCAGGCCCTGATCACGTGACTGAGCATGCACTGTTCACATGGCTGATCACACACCTATCACGTGACTGATCATGCACTGATCATGTGACTGATCATGCACTGATCACGTAGCTATCTTGCACTGATCACTTGGCTGATCATACACTCATCACGGGACTGATCGTGCACTGATCACGGCGCTATCATGCATTGACTACATGACTCCACATGCACTGATCACGTGGATGATCATGCACTGATCACGTGACTGACCATGTACTGGTCACGTGACTGATCATGCACTGATGATGTGATTGATCATGAACTGATCACGTGGCTGATCATGCACTGATCACGTGGCTGATCATGGACTGATCACATGCCTATCATGCAGTGATCACGTGACTTAATGGCTCTGATCATGTGACTGACCATGCGCTGATCATGTTTGCTATCAAACACTGATCATGTGCCTCTGGAGGCAATAAACAAAGAGCTGAGTAGGCACGAATCAAACAGCAGGCAATAATCACGGAACTCAGCTGTGAGGAATCATGCTGCTCAGCTGGCAATAATCAAGCAGCTGAGCATGCAGGAATTACACAGCACAGCTGGCAATTGTGAAGCAGATGACAGGCAGGAATCGTGCAGCTCAGCTTGCAATTGTCAAGCAGATGAGCAGACAGTAATCACGCAGCTCAGCAGGCCCTGATCACGTGATTGAGCATGCACTGTTCACTTGGCTGATCATACACTGATTACGTGATTGATCATGGACTGATCACTTGGATATCATGCACTGATCACGTGGCTCATCATACACTGTTCACGTGTCTGACCATGCACTGATCACGTGGCTGATCATACTCTGCTCACGTAACTGATCATGCACTGATCACGTGGCTATCATGCACTGAATACGTGGCTGAACTTGCACTGTTCACGTGGCTGATCACACACCTGTCACGTGACATATCATGCACTGATTACGTGGCACTCATGCACTGATCACGTGGCTGATCATACTCTGCTCACGTAACTCATCATGCACACATCACGTTTCTATCATGCACTGCTCACGTGGCTTGTCATGGAATGATCACGTAGCTACCATATACTGGTCACGTGACTGATCATGCACAGATCACGTAAATGATCATGCACTGTTCACGTGACTGATCATGTACTGATCACGTGACTGATCATGCACTGATCACGTGGCTGATCATGCACCGATCACGTAATTGATCATGCACTTATCATTTGGCTTTTCGTGCACTGATCACGTGGCTGATCATACACTGATCACGTGACTGATCATGCACTGATCACGTGACTGATCATGCACTGATCACGTGACTGATCATGCACTGATCACGTGGCTATCATGCACTGATCACTTGGCTGGTCATACACTGATCACATGACTGATCATGCACTGTTCACGTGACTGATCATGTACAGAGCACGTGAATAATCATGAAGTGATCACGTGGCTAAACTGCAATGATCACGTGGATATCATGCACTGATCACGTGGCTGATCACACATGTATCACGTGACTGATCATGCACTGATCACGTGGCTAACATGCACTGATCACGTGGCTATCATGCACTGATCACGTGGCTCATCATGCACTGATCACGTGACTGATCATGCACTGATCTCGTGGCTATCATGCACTGATCACCTGGCTATCATGCAGAGATCACGTGACTGATCATGCACTGATCACGTGACTGATCATGCACTGATCACATGGCTATCATGCACTGATCACTTGGCTGGACATACACTGATCACGTGCCTGGTCATGCACTGATCACGTGGCTGATCATGCACTGATCTCGTGTCTGATCATGCACTGGCTATTATTCACTGCTCACGTGGCTGATCAAGCGATGATCACGCAGCTACCATGTACTGGTCACATGACTGATCATGCACTGATCACGTGACTGATCATGCAGTGATCACTTGGCTATCATACACTGATCACGTGGCTATCATGCACTACTCACGTGGCTGATCATGCAATGATCATGTAGCTACCATATACAGGTCACGTGAATGATCATACACCCATCAGGTGACTGATCATGCACTGATCACGTGGCTATCATGCACTGATCACGTGGCTATCATGCACTGATCACGAGACTGATCATGCACTGATCACGTCTATATCATTCCCTGATCACATGACTGCCCATGCACTGATCACGTGGATGATCATACACTAATCATGTGACAGATCATGCTCTGATCACGTGGCTGATCATGCACTGATACCGTGACTGAGCATGAACTGATCACATGACTATCATGTAGTGATCACGTGACTTAATGACGCTGATCATGTGACTGATCATGCGCTGATCATGTTTGCTATCATACACTGATCATGTGCCTCTGGAGGCAATAAACAAACAGCTGAGTAGGCACGAATCAAACAGTCAGCAGGCAATAATCATGGGACTCAGGTGTGAGGAATCATGCTGCTCAGCTGACAATAATCAAGCAGCTGAGCAGGCAGGAATGAAGCAGCACAGCTGGCAATTGTGAAGCAGATGACAGGCAGGAATCGTGCAGCTCAGCTGACAATTGTCAAGCAGATGAGCAGACAGTAATCACGCAGCTCAGCAGGCCCGGATCACGTGACTGAGCATGCACTGTTCACGTGGCTGATCATACACTGTTCTCGTGTCTGACCATGCACTGATCACGTGGCTGATCATACACTGCTCACGTAAATGATCATGCACTGATCACGTGGCTATCATGGACTGATCACGTGGCTGAACATGCACTCTTCACGTGGCTGATCACACACCTGTCACGTGACATATCATGCACTGATCACGTGGCACTCATGCACTGATCACGTGGCTGATTATACTCTGCTCACGTAACTCATCATGCACACATCACGTTTCTATCATGCACTGCTCACGTGGCTCGTCATGGAATGATCACGTAGCTACCATATACTGGTCACGTGACTGATCATGCACAGATCACGTAAATGATCATGCACTGATCACGTGGCTATCATGCACTGATCACTTGGCTGGTCATACACAGATTACGTAAATGATCACGCACTGTTCCCGTTACTGATCATGTACTGATCACGTGACTGATCATGCACTGATCACGTGGCTGATCATGCACTGATAACGTAATTGATCATGCACTTATCATTTGGCTGATCATGCACTGATCACGTGGCAATCATGCACTGATCACTTGGCTGGACATACACTGATCACGTGCCTGGTCATGCACTGATCACGTGGCTGATCATGCACTGATCACGTGACTGATCATGCACTGATCTCGTGTCTGATCATGCACTGGCTATCATGCACTGCTCACGTGGCTGATCAAGCGATGATCACGCAGCTATCATGTACTGGTCACATGACTGATCATGCACTGATCACGTGACTGATCATGCAGTGATCACGTGGCTATCATGCACTACTCACGTGGCTGATCATGCAATGATCATATAGCTACCATGTACAGGTCACGTGAATGATCATACACCCATCAGGTGACTGATCATGCACTGATCACGTGGCTATCATGCACTGATCACGTGGCTATCATGCACTGATCACGAGACTGATCATGCACTGAGCACGTCTATATCATTCACTGATCACATGACTGCCCATGCACTGATCACGTGGATGATCATACACTAATCATGTGACAGATCATGCACTGATCACGTGGCTGATCATGCACTGATACCGTGACTGAGCATGGACTGATCACATGACTATCATGTAGTGATCACGTGACTTAATGACGCTGATCATGTGACTGATCATGCACTGATCATGTTTGCTATCATACACTGATCATGTGCCTCTGGAGGCAATAAACAAAGAGCTGAGTAGGCACGAATCAAACAGTCAGCAGGCAATAATCATGGAACTCAGGTGTGAGGAATCATGCTGCTCAGCTGGCAATAATCAAGCAGCTGAGCAGGCAGGAATTACGCAGCACAGCTGGCAATTGTGAAGCAGATGACAGGCAGGAATCGTGCAGCTCAGCTGGCAATTGTCAAGCAGATGAGCAGACAGTAATCACGCAGCTCAGCAGGCCCAGATCATGTGACTGAGCATGCACTGTTCACGTGGCTGATCATACACTGTTCTCGTGTCTGACCATGCACTGCTCACGTGGCTGATCATACACTGCTCACGTAACTGATCATGCACTGATCACGTGGCACTCATGCACTGATCACGTGGCTGATCATACTCTGCTCACGTAACTCATCATGTACACATCACGTGGCTATCATGCACTGCTCACGTGGCTCATCATGGAACGATCACATAGCTACCATATACTGGTCACGTGACTGATCATGCACAGACCACGTAAATGATCATGCACTGTTCACGTGACTGATCATGTACAGATCACGTGACTGATCATGCACTGAACACTTGGCTATCATGCTCTGCTCACGTGGCTGATAATGCAACGATCACGTAGCAACCATGTACTCGTCAGGTGACTGATCATGCACTGATCACATAATTGATCCTGCACTGATCACGTGGCTCATCATGCACAGATCACGTGGCTGATCACACATGTGTCACGTGACTGATCATGCACTGATCGCGTGGCTCTCATGCACTGATCACGTGGCTCTCATGCACTGATCACGTGGATATCATGCACTGATCACGTGGCTGATCACACACGTATCAAATGACTGATCATGCACTGATCACATAATTGATCATGCACTGATCACCTGGCTTATCATGCATTGATCATGTGACTGATCATGTGCTGATCATGTTTGGTGTCACACACTGATCATGTGCCTCTGGAGGCAATGAACATAGAGCTGAGTAAGCAGGAATCAGTCAGCAGGCTATAATCATGGAACTCAGCTCTGAGAAATCATGCTGCTCAGCTGGCAATAATCAAGTAGATGAGCAGGCAGGAATTACGCAGCACAGGTGGTAATTGTCAAGGAGATGACAGGCAGGAATCGTGCAGCTCAGCTGGAAATTGTCAAGCAGATGAGCAGACAGTAATCACGCAGCTCAGCAGGCCCTGATCACGTGACTGAGCATGCACTGTTCACATGGCTGATCACACACCTATCACGTGACTGATCATGCACTGATCATGTGACTGATCATGCACTGATCACGTAGCTATCTTGCACTGATCACTTGGCTGATCATACACTCATCACGGGACTGATCGTGCACTGATCACGGCGCTATCATGCATTGACTACATGACTCCACATGCACTGATCACGTGGATGATCATGCACTGATCACGTGACTGACCATGTACTGGTCACGTGACTGATCATGCACTGATGACGTGATTGATCATGAACTCATCACGTGGCTGATCATGCACTGATCACGTGGCTGATCATGGACTGATCACATGCCTATCATGTAGTGATCACGTGACTTAATGGCTCTGATCATGTGACTGACCATGCGCTGATCATGTTTGCTATCATACACTGATCATGTGCCTCTGGAGGCAATAAACAAAGAGCTGAGTAGGCACGAATCACACAGTCCTCAGGCAATAATCATGGAACTCAGGTGTGAGGAATCATGCTGCTCAGCTGGCAATAATCAAGCAGCTGAGCAGGCAGGAATTACGCAGCACAGCTGGCAATTGTGAAGCAGATGACAGGCAGGAATCGTGCAGCTCAGCTGGCAATTGTCAAGCAGATGAGCAGACAGTAATCACGCAGCTCAGCAGGCCCTGATCACGTGACTGAGCATGCACTGTTCACTTGGCTGATCATACACTGATTACGTGATTGATCATGGACTGATCACTTGGATATCATGCACTGATCACGTGGCTCATCATACACTGTTCACGTGTCTGAACATGCACTGATCACGTGGCTGATCATACTCTGCTCACGTAACTGATCATGCACTGATCAAGTGGCTATCATGCACTGAATACGTGGCTGAACATGCACTGTTCACGTGGCTGATCACACACCTGTCACGTGACATATCATGCACTGATTACGTGGCACTCATGCACTGATCACGTGGATGATCAAACTCTGCTCACGTAACTCATCATGCACA
Organism: Bos javanicus; assembly: GCF_032452875.1. Lineage (NCBI taxonomy): Eukaryota > Metazoa > Chordata > Mammalia > Artiodactyla > Bovidae > Bos > Bos javanicus. The sequence continues at coordinate 106,045 of NW_026893735.1, read as the reverse complement.
CATCACGTTTCTATCATGCACTGCTCACGTGGCTCGTCATGGAATGGTCACGTAGCTACCATATACTGGTCACGTGACTGATCATGCACAGATCACGTAAATGATCATGCACTGTTCACGTGACTGATCATGTACTGATCACGTGACTGATCATGCACTGATCACGTGGCTGATCATGCACTGATCACGTAATTGATCATGCACTTATCATTTGGCTTTTCATGCACTGATCACGTGGCTGATCATACACTGATCACGTGACTGATCATGCACTGATCACGTAACTGATCATGCACTGATCACGTGGCTATCATGCACTGATCACTTGGCTGGTCATACACTGATCACATGACTGATCATGCACTGTTCACGTGACTGATCATGTACAGAGCACGTGAATAATCATGAAGTGATCACGTGGCTATCCTGCAATGATCACGTGGATATCATGCACTGATCACGTGGCTGACCACACACGTATCACGTGACTTATCATGCACTGATCCCGTGGCTATCATGCACTGATCACATGGCTGGTCATACACTGATCACGTGCCTGGTCATGCACAGATTACATGACTGATCATGCACTGATCACCTCACTGATCATGCACTGATCACGTGGCTATCATGCACTACTCACGTGGCTGATCATGCCATGATCAAATATCTACCATGTTCCGGTCACGTGACTGATCATACACCCATCAGGTGACTGATCATGCACTGATCACGTGGCTATCATGCACTGTTCACGTGGCTGATCATACACTGATCACCTGCCTGGTCATGCACAGATCAAGTGACTAATCATGAACTGATCACGTAGCAATCATTCACTGATCACCTGGCTGATCATGCACTGATTACGTGGCTATCATGCAATGATCACCTGGCTATCATGCACTGATCACGTGGCTCATAATGCACTGATACCGTGACTGAGCATGGACTGATCACATGACTATCATGTAGTGATCACGTGACTTAATGGCCCTGACCATGTGACTGATCATGCGCTGAGCATGTTTGCTATCATACTCTGATCATGTGCCTCTGGAGGCAATAAACAAAGAGCTGAGTAGGCACGAATCAAACAGTCAGCAGGCAATAATCATGGAACTCAGGTGTGAGGAATCATGCTGCTCAGCTGGCAATAATCAAGCAGCTGAGCAGGCAGGAATTACGCAGCACAGCTGGCAATTGTCAAGCAGATGACAGGCAGGAATCATGCAGCTCAGCTGGCAATTGTCAATCAGACGAGCAGACAGTAATCACGCAGCTCAGCAGGCCCTGATCACGTGACTGAGCATGCACTGTTCTCGTGGATGATCATACACTGATCACGTGATTGATCATGCACTGATCACTTGGATATCATGCACTGATCACGTGGCTGATCATACACTGTTCACGTGTCTGACCATGCACTGATCACGTGGCTGATCATACACTGCTCACGTAACTGATCATGCACTGATCACATAATTGATCATGCACTGATCACGTGGCTGATCATGCACTGATCACGTGGCTATCATGCACTGCTCACGTAACTGATCATGCACTGATCACGTCACTGACCATGCACTGATCACGTGACTTATCATGCACTGATCACGTAATTGATCATGCACTGATCATTTGGCTGATCATGCACGGATCACGTGGCTGATCATGCACTGATCACGTGACGGATCATGCACTGATCACTTGGCTCTCATGCACTGCTCACGCGGCTGTTCATGCAATGATCACGTAGCTACCATGTACTGGTCACGTGAGTGATCATGCACTGATCACGTAATTGATCATGCACTGATCAGTTGACTTATCATGCACTGTTCACGTGAGTGATCATGCACTGATCACGTGACTGATCATGCACTGATCTCGTGGCTATCATGCACGGCTCATGTGGCTGATCATGCAATGATCACCTAGCTACCATATACTGGTCACGTGACTGATCATGCACTGATCACGTAATTGATCATGCACTGATCAGGTGGCTGATCATGCACTGATCACGTTGCTGATCATCCACTGATCACGTGACTGATCATGCACTGATCACGTGACTGATCATGCACTGATCACGTGGCTATCATGCACTGATCACATGGCTGGTCATACACTGATCACGTGCCTGGTCATGCACAGATTACATGACTGATCATGCACTGAACACGTGACTGATCATGCACTGATCACGTGGCTATCATGCACTACTCAGGTGGCTGATCATGCAATGATCATGTAGCTACCATGTACCGGTCAGGTGACTGATCATACACCCATCAGTTGACGGATCGAGCACTGATCACGTGTCTATCATGCACTGTTCACGTGGCTGATCATAGACTGATCACCTGCCTGGTCATGCACAGATCACGTGACAAATCATGAACTGATCACATAGCTATCATGAACTGATCACCTGGCTGATCATGCACTGATCACGTGGCTGATCAGGCACTGATACCGTGACTGAGCATGGACTGATCACATGACTATCATGTAGTGATCACGTGACTTAATGGCTCTGATCATGTGACTGATCATGCGCTGATCATGTTTGCTATCAAACACTGATCGTGTGCCTCTGGAGGCAATAAACAAAGAGCTGAGTAGGCACGAATCAAACAGTCAGCAGGCAATAATCATGGAACTCAGGTGTGAGTAATCATGCTGCTCAGCTGGCAATAATCAAGCAGCTGAGCAGGCAGGAATTACGCAGCACAGCTGGCAATTGTGAAGCAGATGACAGGCAGGAATCTTGCAGCTCAGCTGGCAATTGTCAAGCAGATGAGCAGACAGTAATCACGCAGCTCAGCAGGCCCTGATCACGTGACTGAGCATGCACTGTTCACGTGGCTGATCATACACTGCTCACGTAACTGATCGTGCACACATCACGTGGCTATCATGCACTGCTCACGTGACTCGTCATGGAATGATCACGTAGCTACCATATACTGGTCACCTGACTGATCATGCACAGATCATGTAAATGATCAGGCACTGTTCACGTGACTGATCATGTAGTGATCACATGACTGATCATGCACTGATCACGTGGCTATCATGCTCTGCTCACGTGGCTGATCATGCAACGATCACGTAGCAACCATGTACTGGTCACGTGACTGATCATGCACAGTTCAAGTAATTGATCCTGCACTGATCACGTGGCTCATCATGCACTGATCACGTGGCTGATCACACCCGTATCACGTGACTGATCATGCACTGATCACGTGGCTCTCATGCACTGCTCACGTGGCTGATCATGCAGTGATCACGCAGCTACCATGTACTGGTCACATGACTGATCATGCACTGATCACGTAATTGATCATGCACTGATCACCAGGCTTATCATGAATTCATCATGTGACTGATCATGTGCTGATCATTTTTGCTGTCACACACGGATCATGTGCATCTGGAGGCAATGAACAAAGAGCTGAGTAGGCAGGAATCAGTGAGCAGGCTATAATCATGGAACTCAGCTCTGAGAAATCATGCTGCTCAGCTGGCAATAATCAAGTAGATGAGCAGGCAGGAATTACGCATCACAGGTGGCAATTGTCAAGGTGATGACAGGTAGGAATCGTGCAGCTCAGCTGGAAATTGTCAAGCAGATGAGCAGACAGTAATCACGCACCTCAGCAGGCCACGATCACGTGACTGAGCATGCACTGTTCACATCGCTGATCACACACCTATCACGTGAATGATCATGCACTGATCACGTGGCTCTCATGCACTGATCAGGTGATTGCGCATGCACGGATCACGTAATTGTATGCACTGCTCACGTGGCTATCATGCACTGATCACGTGGCTGATCATGCACTGATCATGTGACTGATCATGCACTGATCACGTGGCTATCTTGCACTGATCACTTGGCTGATCATACACTCATCACGGGACTGATCGTGCACTGATTACGGCGCTATCATGCATTGATCACATGACTCCACATGCACTGATCACATGGATGATCATGCACTGATCACGTGGCTGACCATGCACTGATCACATGACTGATTATGCAGTGATCACGTGGCTGATCATGTACTGGTCACGTGACTGATCATGCACTGTTCACGTGGCTGATCATGCAATGATCACGTGACTGATCATGCACTGTTCACGAGATTCATCATGCACTGACCACGTGGATATCATGCAATGATCTCGTGGTTGATCATACACTGTTCACGTGTCTGACCATGCACTGCTCACGTGGCTGATCATACACTGTTCACGTAACTGATCATGCACTGATCACGTGGATATCATGCACTGATCACGTAGCTGAACATGCACTGTTCACGTGGCTTACCACACACCTGTCACGTGACTGATCATGCACTGATCACGTGGCACTCATGCACTGATCACATGGCTGATCATACTCTGCTCACGTATCTGATCATGCACACATCACTTGGCTATCATGCACTACTCACGTGGCTGATCATGCAATGATCATGTAGCTACCATGTACCGGTCACGTGACTGACCATACACCCATCAGGCGACTGATCATGCACTGATCACGTGGCTATCATGCACTGATCACTAGATTCATCATGCACTGATGACGTCTATATCATGCACTGATCACATGACTGCCCATGCACTGATCACGTGGATGTTCATACACTGATCATGTGACAGATCATGCAGTGATTACGTGGCGATCATGCACTGATCACGTGGCTGAACATAGTCTGCTCCCGAAACCAATCATGCACTGATCACGTGGCTATCATGCACTGCTCACGTGGCTGATCATGCAATGATCACCTGGCTCCCATGTACTGGTCACCTGAGTGATCATGCACTGATCACGTAATTGATCATACACTGATCAGGTGACTTATCATGCACTGATCACGTGACTGATCATACACTGATCACGTGACTGATCATGCACTGATCTCGTGGCTATCATGCATGGCTCACGTGGCTGATCATGCAATGATCACCTAGCTACCATGTACTGGTCACGTGACTGATCATGCACTGATCACGTAATTGATCATGCACTGATCATGTGGCTGATCATGCACTGATCACGTGGCTGATCATGCACTGATCACGTGACTGATCATGCACTGATCACGTGACGGTTCATGCACTGATCACGGGACTGATCATGCACTGATCACTTGGCTGGTCATACACTGATATCGTGACTGATCATGCACTGATCACGTGGCTGATCATTCACTGATCACGTGGCTATAATGCACTGCTCACGTGGCTTATCATACAATGATCACCCAGCTACCCTGTACTCGTCACATGGCTGATTTTGCACTGATCACGTGACTGATCATGCACTGATCACGTGGCTATCATGCACTACTCACGTGGCTGATCATGCAATGATCATGTAGCTACCATGTACTGGTCACGTGACTGATCATACACACATCAGGTGACTGATCATGCACTGATCACGTGGCTATCATGCACTGTTCACGTGGCTGATGATACACTGATCACCTGCCTGATCATGCACAGATCACGTGACTAATCATGAACTGATTATGTAGCTATCATGCACTGATCACCTGACTGATCATGCACTGATCACGTGGCTGATCATGCAATGATCACGTGGCTATCATGCACTGATCACGTGGCTGATCATGCACTGATACCGTGACTGAGCATGGACTGATCACATGACTATCATGTAGTGATCACGTGACTTAATGGTGCTGATCATGTGACTGATCATGCGCTGATCATGTTTGCTATCATACACTGATCATGTGCCTCTGGAGGCAATGAACAAAGAGATGAGTAGGCAGGAATCAGCCAGCAGGCTATAATCATGGAACTCAGCTGTGAGGAATCATGCTGCTCAGCTGGCAATAATCAAGCAGCTGAGCAGGCAGGAATTACGCAGCACAGCTGGCAATTGTCAAGCAGATGACAGGCAGGAATCGTGCAGCTCAGCTGGCAATTGTCAAGCAGATGAGCACACAGTAATCACGCAGCTCAGCAGGCCCTGACCACGTGACTGAGCATGCACTGTTCACGTGGCTGATCGTATACTGATCACGTGATTGATCATGCACTGATCACTTGGATATCATGCACTGATCACGTGGCTGATCACACACTGTTCACGTGGCTGATCACACACCTCTCACGTGACTGATCATGCACTGATCACGTGGCACTCATGCACTGATCACATGGCTGATCATACTCTGCTCACGTAACTGATCATGCACATATCACGTGGCCATCATGCACTGCTCAAGTGGCTGATCATGCAATGATCACGTAGCTACCATATACTGGTCACGTTATTCATCATGCACAGATCACGTAAATGATCATGCACTGTTCAAGTGACTGATCATGTACTGATCACGTGACTGATCATGCACTGATCACATGGCTATCATGCACTGCTCACGTGGCTGATCATGCAATGATCACGTAGCTACCATATACTGGTCACGTGATTCATCATGCACAGATCACATAAATGATCATGCACTGTTCAAGTGACTGATCATGTACTGATCACGTGACTGATCATGCACTGATCACATGGCTATCATGCACTGCTCACGTGACTGATCATGCACTGATCACGTAATTGATCCTGAACTGATCACTTGGCTCATCATGCACTGATCAGGTGACTGTTCACCCACTGATCACTTGACTGATCATGTACTGATCACGTGGCTATAATGCACTGATCACGTGGCTGATCATACACTGTTCACGAGCCAGGTCATGCACAGATCACGTGACTAATCATGAACTGATCATGTGGCTATAATTCACTGATCACGTGGATATCATACACTGATTACGTTCCTGACATGCACAGATCACGTGACTAATCATGAACTGATCACGTAGGCATCATGCACTGATCACATTGCTGATCATACACTGTTAACGTGTCTGATCATGCACTGATCACGTGGCTGATCATACACTGCTCATGTAGCTGATCATGCACTTATCACATGTCTATCATGCAGTGCTCACGTGGCTGATCCTGCAATGATCACGTAGCTAACATCTACTGGTCACGTGACTGATCATGCAATGATAACGTAATTGATCATGCACTGATCACGTGACTGATCATGTCCTGATCACGTGACTGATCATGCACTGATCTCGTGGCTATCATGCACTGCTCACGTGGCTGATCATGCAATGATCACGTGACTGATCATGCACTGATCACGTGGCTATTATGCACTGCTCACGTGGCTGATAATACAATGATCACATAGCTACCATGTACTGGTCACATGGCTGATCATGAACTGATCACGTAATTGATCACGCACTGATCACGTGGCTGATCATACACTGATCACGTGACTGATCATGCACTTTTCACATGACTGATCATGCACTGATCACTTGGTATCATGCACTGATTATATGGATATCATGCACTGATCACGTGGCTGATCATGCACATATCACATGACTGATCATGCACTGATCACGTGGCTATCATGCACTGATCACGTGGCTATCATGCACTGATCACGTGGCTGATCATGCAATGATCACGTAGATACCATGTACTCGTCACATGACTAATCATGCACTGATCACGTGATTGATCATGCACTGATCACGTGGCTGATCATGCACTGATCACGTGACTGATCATGCACTGATCACGTGGCTGATCATGAACTGATCACGTGGCTATCATGCACTGATCACGTGACTGATCAAGCCTTGATCATGTGGCTGATCATGCACTGATCACGTGGCTATCATGCACTGATCACGTGACTGATCAAGCCTTGATCATGTGGCTGATCATGCACTGATCACGTGGCTATCATGCACTGCTCACGTGGCTGATCATGCAATGTTCACACAGCTACCATGTACTGGTCACATGACTGATGATGCACTGATCACGTGACTGATCATGCACTGATCACTTGGCTATCATGCACTACTCACGTGGATGATCATGCAATGATCATGTAGCTACCATGTACCGGTCATGTGACTGACCATACACCCATCAGGTGACTGATCATGCACTGATCACGTGGCTATCATGCACTGATCACGAGACTGATCATGCACTGATTACGTCTATATCATGCACTGATCACATGACTGCCCATGCACTGATCACGTGGATGATTATACACTGATCATGTGACAGATCATGCAGTGATCACGTGGCTGATCATGCACTGATCAAGTGGCTGATCATACTCTGCTCCCGAAACGGATCATGCACTGATCACGTGGCTATCATGCACTGCTCACGTGGCTGATCATGCAATGATCATGTAGCTACCATGTACTGGTCACGTGAGTGATCATGCACTGATCACGTAATTGATCATGCACTGATCAGGTGACTTATCATGCACTGTTCACGTGACTGATCATGCACTGATCACGTGACTGATCATGCACTGATCTCGTGGCTATCATGCACTGCTCATGTGGCTGATCATGCACTGATCACGTAGCTACCATGCACTGATCACGTGACTGATCATGCACTGATCACGTAACTGATCATGCACTGATCACGTGGCTGATCATGCACTGATCACGTGACTGATCATGCACTGATCACGTGACTGATCATGCACTGATCACGTGGCTATCATGCACTGATCACGTGGCTGATCATGCACTGATCACGTAGCTATCATGCACTGGTCACGTGACTGATCATGCACTGATCACGTGACTGATCATGCACTGATCACGTGGCTGATCATGCACTGATCACGTGGCTGATCATGCACTGATCACGTGACTGATCATGCACTGATCACGGGACTGATCATGCACTGATCACGTGGCTGATCATGCACTGATCACGTGACTGATCATGCACTGATCACGTGGCTGATCATGCACTGATCACGTGGCTATCATGCACTGATCACGTGGCTGATCATGCACTGATCACGTAGCTACCATGTACTGTCACGTGACTGATCATACACTGATCACGTGACTGATCATGCACTGATCACGTGGCTATCATGCACTGATCACGTGGCTGATCATGCACTGATCACGTGACTGTCATGCACTGATCACGTGACTGATCATGCACTGATCACGTGGCTATCATGCACTGATCACGTGGCTATCATGCACTGATCACGTGGCTGATCATGCACTGATCACGTGACTGATCATGCACTGATCACGTGGTATCATGCACTGATCACGTGGCTGATCATGCACTGATCACGTGACTGATCATGCACTGATCACGTGGCTGATCATGCACTGATCACGTGACTGATCATGCACTGATCACGTGGCTATCATGCACTGATCACGTGGCTGATCATGCACTGATCACGTGACTGATCATGCACTGATCACGTGGCTGATCATGCACTGATCACGTGACTGATCATGCACTGATCACGTGGCTATCATGCACTGATCACGTGGCTGATCATGCACTGATCACGTGGCTGATCATGCACTGATCACGTGGCTGATCATGCACTGATCACGTGACTGATCATGCACTGATCACGTGGCTATCATGCACTGATCACGTGGCTGATCATGCACTGATCACGTGGCTATCATGCACTGATCACGTGACTGATCATGCACTGATCACGTGACTGATCATGCACTGATCACGTGGCTATCATGCACTGATCACGTGGCTGATCATGCACTGATCACGTGACTGATCATGCACTGATCACTGGCTATCATGCACTGATCACGTGGCTATCATGCACTGATCACGTGGCTGATCATGCACTGATCACGTGACTGATCATGCACTGATCACGTCTATATCATGCACTGATCACGTGACTGATCATGCACTGATCACGTGGCTGATCATGCACTGATCACGTGACTGATCATGCACTGATCACGTGGCTGATCATGCACTGATCACGTGGCTGATCATACATGATCACGTGACTGATCATGCACTGATCACGTGGCTGATCATGCACTGATCACGTGGCTGATCATGCACTGATCACGTGACTGATCATGCACTGATCACGTGGCTATCATGCACTGATCACGTGGCTGATCATGCACTGATCACGTGCCTGATCATGCACTGATCACGTGGCTGATCATGCACTGATCACGTGACTGATCATGCACTGATCACGTGGCTGATCATGCACTGATCACGTGGCTGATCATGCACTGATCACGTAGCTACCATGCACTGATCACGTGACTGATCATGCACTGATCACGTGGCTGATCATGCACTGATCACGTGACTGATCATGCACTGATCACGTGACTGATCATGCACTGATCACGTGGCTGATCATGCACTGATCACGTGACTGATCATGCACTGATCACGTGGCTGATCATGCACTGATCACGTGACTGATCATGCACTGATCACGTGGCTATCATGCACTGATCACGTGGCTGATCATGCACTGATCACGTGACTGATCATGCACTGATCACTGGCTATCATGCACTGATCACGTGGCTATCATGCACTGATCACGTGGCTGATCATGCACTGATCACGTGACTGATCATGCACTGATCACGTCTATATCATGCACTGATCACGTGACTGATCATGCACTGATCACGTGGCTGATCATGCACTGATCACGTGACTGATCATGCACTGATCACGTGACTGATCATGCACTGATCACGTGGCTATCATGCACTGATCACGTGGCTGATCATGCACTGATCACGTGACTGATCATGCACTGATCACTGGCTATCATGCACTGATTACGTGGCTATCATGCACTGATCACGTGGCTGATCATGCACTGATCACGTGACTGATCATGCACTGATCACGTCTATACCATGCACTGATCACATGACTGCCCATGCACTGATCACGTGGATGATCATAAACTGATCATGTGTCAGATCATGCAGTGATCACGTGGCTGATCATGCACTGATCAAGTGCCTGATCATACTATGCTTCCGAAACTGATCATGCACTGATCACGTGGCTGTCATGCACTGCTCACGTGGCTGATCATGCACTGTTCACGTGACTGATCATGCACTGATCACATGGCTATCATGCACTGATTACTTGGCTGGTCATACACTGAACACCTGCCTGGTCATGCACTGATCACGTGGCTGATCATGCACTGATCACGTAATTGATCATGCACTGATCATGTGGCTGATAATGCACTGCTCACGTGTCTGGTCATGCAATGATCACGTAGCTACCATATAATGGTCACGTGATTCATCATGCACAGATCACGTAAATGATCATGCACTGTTCACGTGACTGATTATGTACTGATCACATGCCTGGTCATGAACTGATCACGTGGCTGATCATGCACTGATCATGTGACTGATCATGCACTGATCACGTGGCTGAACATGCATTGATCACGTGGCTATAACGCACTGCTCACGTAGCTGATCATGCAATGATCACGTAGCTACCATGTACTGGTCACATGACTGATCATGCACTGATCTCGTGACTGATAATGCACTGATCACGTGGCTATCATGCAATGATCATGTAGCTACTATGTACCGGTCACGTGACTAATCATACACCCATCAGATGACTGACCATGCACTGATCACGTGCCTATCATGCACTGTTCACGTGGCTGATCATACACTGATCACCTGCCTGGTCATGCACAGATCACGTGACTAATCATGAACTGATCACGTGGCTATCATTCACTGATCACCTGGCTGATCATGCACTGATCACGTGGCTGCTCATACACTGCTCATGTAGCTGATCATGCACTGATCACGTGTCTATCATGCAGTGCTCACGTGGCTGATCCTGCAATGATCACGTAGCTAACATGTACTGGTCACGGGACTGATCATGCAGTGGTAAAGTAATTGATCGTGCACTGATCACGTGGCTGATCACACAGTATCACGTGACTGATCATGCACTGATCACGTGGCTCTCATGTAATGATCACGTGGCTATCATGCACTGATCACATGGCTGATCATGCAATGATCACGTAGCTACCATGTACTGGTCACGTGACTGATCATGCACTGATCATGTGGCTATCATGCCCTGCTCACGTGGCTGATCTTGCAATGATCACGTAGCAACCATGTACTTGTCACGTGACTGATCATGCACTGATCACATAATTGATCCTGCACTGATCACGTGGCTGATCACACATATACCTCGTGACTGATCATGCACTGATCACAAGGCTCTCATGCACTGATCACGTGGCTATCATGCACTGATCACGTGGATATCATGCACTGATCACGTGGCTGATCACACACGTATCACGTGACTGATCATGCACTGATATCGTGGCTCTCATGCACTGATCACGGGCTATCATGCACTGATATCATGCACTGATCACGTGGCTGATCACACACGTATCACGTGACTGATCATGCACTGATCACGTGGCTATCATGCACTGATCACGTGGCAATCATGCACTGATCACGTGGCTGATTATGCAATGATCACGTAATTGATCATTCACTGATCACGTGGCTGATCATGCACTGACACCGTGACTGATCATGCACTGATAACGTGACTGATCATGCACTGATCACGTGACGGATCATGCACTGATCATGTGACTGATCATGCGCTCATCATGTTTGCTATCATACTCTGATGAAGTGCCTCTGGAGGCAATATACAAAGAGCAGAGTAGGCACGAATCATACAGTCAGCAGGCAATAATCATTGAACTCAGGTGTGAGGAATCATGCTGCTCAGCTGGCAATAATCAAGCAGCTGAGCAGGCAAGAATTACGCAGCACAGCTGGCAATTGTGAAGCAGATGACAGGCAGGAATCTTGCAGCTCAGCTTGCAATTGTCAAGCAGATGAACAGACAGTAATCACGCAGCTCAGCAGGCCCTGACCACGTGACTGAGCATGCACTGTTCACGTGGATGATCATACACTGATCACGTGATTGATCATGCACTGATCACGTGGCTATCATGCACTGATCACGTGGCTGAACATGCACTGTTCACGTGGCTGATCACACACCTGTCACGTGACTGATCATGCACTGATCACGTGGCACTCATGCACTGATCACGGGCTATCATGCACTGATATCATGCACTGATCACGTGGCTGATCACACACGTATCACGTGACTGATCATGCACTGATCACGTGGCTATCATGCACTGATCACGTGGCTGATCATGCAATGATCACGTAGCTACCATGTACTGGTCATGTGACTGATCATGCACTGATCACGTAATTGATCCTGCACTGATCCCATGGCTCACCACGCACTGATCACCTGGCTGATCACACACGTATCACGTGACTGATCATGCACTGATGAGGTGACTATCATGCACTGATCACGTGGCTATCATGCACTGATCACGTGGCTATCCTGTATTTATCACGTGGATATCATGCACTGATCACGTGGCTGATCACACACGTATCACATGACTGATAATGTACAGATCACGTGACTAATCATGAAGTGATCACGTGGCTATCCTGTACTGATCACGTGGATATCATGCACTGATCACGTGGCTGATCACACACGTATCACGTGACTGATCATGCACTGATCACGTGGCTATCATGCACTGATCACGTGGCAATCATGCACTGATCACGTGGCTGATTTTGCAATGATCACGTAATTGATCATTCACTGATCACGTGGCTGATCATGCACTGACACCGTGACTGATCATGCACTGATAACGTGACGGATCATGCACTGATCACGTGACGGATCATGCACTGATCATGTGACTGATCATGCGCTCATCATGTTTGCTATCATACACTGATGAAGTGCCTCTGGAGGCAATATACAAAGAGCAGAGTAAGCACGAATCATACAGTCAGCAGGCAATAATCATTGAACTCAGGTGTGAGGAATCATGCTGCTCAGCTGGCAATAATCAAGCAGCTGAGCAGGCAAGAATTACGCAGCACAGCTGGCAATTGTGAAGCAGATGACAGGCAGGAATCTTGCAGCTCAGCTTGCAATTGTCAAGCAGATGAACAGACAGTAATCACGCAGCTCAGCAGGCCCTGACCACGTGACTGAGCATGCACTGTTCACGTGGATGATCATACACTGATCACGTGATTGATCATGCACTGATCACGTGGCTATCATGCACTGATCACGTGGCTGAACATGAACTGTTCACGTGGCTGATCACACACCTGTCACGTGACTGATCATGCACTGATCACGTGACACTCATGCACTGATCACATGGCTGATCATACTCTGCTCACGTAACTGATCATGCACATATCACGTGGCCATCATGCACTGCTCAAGTGGCTGGTCATGCAATGATCACGTAGCTACCATATACTGGTCACGTGATTCATCATGCACAGATCACATAAATGATCATGCACTGTTCAAGTGACTGATCATGTACTGATCACGTAACTGATCATGCACTGATCACGTGGCTATCATGCACTGCTCAAGTGGCTGATCATGCAGTGATCATGTAGCATCCATGTACTGGTCACGTGACTGATCATGCACTGATCACGTAATTGATCCTGAACTGATCATGTGGCTCATCATGCACTGATCAGGTGACTGTTCACCCACTGATCACTTGACTGATCATGTACTGATCACGTGGCTATAATGCACTGATCACGTGGCTGATCATACACTGTTCACAAGCCAGGTCATGCACAGATCACGTGACTAATCATGAACTGATCACGTGGCTATAATTCACTGATCACGTGGATTTCATACACTGATTACGTTCCTGTCATGCACAGATCACGTGACTAATCATGAACTGATCACGTAGGCATCATGCACTGATCACGTTGCTGATCATACACTGTTAACGTGTCTGATCATGCACTGATCACGTGGCTGATCATACACTGCTCATGTAGCTGATCATGCACTTATCACATGTCTATCATGCAGTGCTCACGTGGCTGATCCTGCAATGATCACGTAGCTAATATCTACTGGTCACGTGACTGATCATGCAAAGGTAACGTAATTGATCATGCACAGATCACGTGATTGATCATGTCCTGATCACGTGACTGATCATGCACTGATCACGTGGCTATTATACACTGCTCACGTGGCTGATAATACAATGATCACATAGCTACCATGTACTGGTCACATGGCTGATCATGCACTGATCACGTAATTGATCACACACTGATCACGTGGCTGATCATACACTGATCACGTGCCTGGTCATGTACAGATCAAGTGACTACTCATGAAGTGATCACGTGGTTATCATGCACTGATTACGTGGATATCATGCACTGATCACGTGGCGGATCACACACGTATCACGTGACTGATCATCCAATGATCACGTAGCTATCATGCACTGATCATGTGGCTATCATGCACTGATCACGTGGCTGATCATGCAATGATCACGTAGCTACCATGTACTGGTCACGTGACTGATCATGCACTGATCACTTGACTGATCATGCACTGATCATGTGGCTGATCACACAATGATCACACAGCTACCATGTACTGGTCACATGACTGATCATGCACTGATACCGTAATTGATCATGCACTGATCACGTGACTGATCATGCACTGACCACCTGACTGATCATCCACTGAACAGTTGGCTACCAGGCACTGAATACTTGGCTGATCATACACTGATCACCTGACTGATAATGCCCTGATCATCTGGCTCTCATGCACTCATTACCTGGCTATCGTGCACTGTTCACGTGGTTGATCATACACTGATCACGAGACTGATCATGCACTGATCACGTCTATATCACGCACTGATCACATGACTGCCCATGCAATGTAGCTGATCATGCACTTATCACGTGTCTATCATGCAGTGCTCACGTGGCTGATCCTGCAATGATCACGTAGCTAATATCTACTGGTCACGTGACTGATCATGCAAAGGTAACGTAATTGATCATGCACAGATCACGTGACTGATCATGTCCTGATCAAGTGACTGATCATGCACTGATCACGTGGCTATCATGCACTGATAACGTGACTGCGCATGCACTGATGACGCGGCTGTTCGGGCACTGATCACGTGTTTATCAGGCAGTGATCAGTGACTGACAGGCGCTGATCAGGGGACTGTGCACGCACTGATCAGGTGGCTGATCAGGAACTGACCACCTGACTGCGCATGCAGTGATCACGTGGCTGGTCGTTCACTGATCACGTGTTTATCATACGGTGATCACGTGACTGAGAGGCGCTGATCACGTGACTGTGCCGTCAGTGATCACGTGGCTGAGCAGGCACTGATATCGTGACTGAGCATGCACTGATCATGTGCCGGGAGCCGGGGAGGCATTCCACTCTGGACAAAGGTCATGAGGAAGGAGGCTCGGCATACGCAAATGCGGGATCGAGCCTCAGGAGTCCACCCGGATATTCTCGAGCATCTCCCCCCAAAAAAACCAGAGTCTGCCTACTGTATTACTTTGTGCTCTCACCTCTGATTTCACTGGGGGCTGTCCCCCATCACCATCTCGCTCTCTCTGTCAAAGAGTTAACTTACAGCTCCAATTCATAAAGTTCCTTGTCATTCTTCCCTTTAACTTCCAGCTGAATCTCCATCTGGAGCGCGGAAGCCCCCACGCTTACTAATTATGCCTGGGCTGCTAAGACCCACTCGAGAAGGTGTCTAGGGTGAGGCACCTTTCGCTATTCGAGAGGCGCCTGCGGCCTACGTAAGTGGTGCAAACTTCTTGTCTTGAAGTTTGATTGGTCTTCCGCGTAAACCAAGCTACTCAGTCTCTTTTCTCCACCGAATTTTCCTACTGAGCTCTCCTCATACTATTATTCTTGACATCTCTGATTAGCATATAAATAGTCGCCTAGGCCATCTCTCCTTCGAATACCCTGGATCAGTTGGGGCTGGTCCCCGGCAGGTGGCGACCGAACAGGGACCTCAGGAGGCGATACTCAAAGAGCTGAGCAGACACGAACCACGCAATCAGCAGGCAATAAGCATGGAGCTCAGCAGTGACGAATCATGCTGCTCAACTGGCAATAATCAAGCACGTAACCAGGCAGGAATCACGCAGCTCAGCTGGCAATTGTCAAGCAGATGAGCCGACAGGAATCACGCAGCTCAGCTGGCAATTGTCTAGTAGATGAGCCGGCAGGAATCACGCAGCTCAGCAGGCCCTGATCACGTGACTCTGCAGGCACTGATCACGTGGCTGATCAAGTCCAGATCACGTGACTGAGCATGCACTGATTACGTGGCTATCATGCACTGATGACGTGACTGCGCATGCACTGATGACGTGACTGATCAGGCACTGATCACATGGCTCATCATGCACTGATCACGTGTTTATCAGGCAATGATCAGTGACTGACAGGCGCTGATCATGGGACTGTGCACGCACTGATCACGTGGCTATCATGCACTGATCACGTGACTGCGCATGCACTGATGACGTGGCTGTTCGGGCACTGATCACGTGTTTATCAGGCAGTGATCAGTGACTGACAGGCGCTGATCAGGGGACTGTGCACGCACTGATCAGGTGGCTGATCAGGAACTGACCACCTGACTGCGCATACAGTGATCACGTGGCTGGTCGTTCACTGATCACGTGTTTATCATACGGTGATCACGTGACTGAGAGGCGCTGATCACGTGACTGTGCCGTCAGTGATCACGTGGCTGAGCAGGCACTGATATCGTGACTGAGCATGCACTGATCATGTGCCGGGAGCCGGGGAGGCATTCCACTCTGGACAAAGGTCATGAGGAAGGAGGCTCGGCATACCCAAATGCGGGATCGAGCCTCAGGAGTCCACCCGGATATTCTCGAGCATCTCCCCCCCAAAAAAACCAGAGTCTGCCTACTGTATTACTTTGTGCTCTCACCTCTGATTTCACTGGGGGCTGTCCCCCATCACCATCTCGCTCTCTCTGTCAAAGAGTTAACTTACAGCTCCAATTCATAAAGTTCCTTGTCATTCTTCCCTTTAACTTCCAGCTGAATCTCCATCTGGAGCGCGGAAGCCCCCACGCTTACTAATTATGCCTGGGCTGCTAAGACCCACTCGAGAAGGTGTCTAGGGTGAGGCACCTTTCGCTATTCGAGAGGGCGCCTGCGGCCTACGTAAGTGGTGCAAACTTCTTGTCTTGAAGTTTGATTGGTCTTCCGAGTAAACCAAGCTACTCAGTCTCTTTTCTCCACCGAATTTTCCTACTGAGCTCTCCTCATACTATTATTCTTGACATCTCTGATTAGCATATAAATAGTCGCCTAGGCCATCTCTCCTTCGAATACCCTGGATCAGTTGGGGCTGGTCCCCGGCAGGTGGCGACCGAACAGGGACCTCAGGAGGCGATACTCAAAGAGCTGAGCAGACACGAACCACGCAATCAGCAGACAATAAGCATGGAGCTCAGCAGTGACGAATCATGCTGCTCAACTGGCAATAATCAAGCACGTGACCAGGCAGGAATCACACAGCTCAGCTGGAAATTGTCAAGCAGATGAGCCGACAGGAATCACGCAGCTCAGCTGGCAATTGTCTAGTAGATGAGCCGGCAGGAATCACGCAGCTCAGCAGGCCCTGATCACGTGACTCTGCAGGCACTGATCACGTGGCTGATCAAGTCCAGATCACGTGACTGAGCATGCACTGATCACGTGGCTATCATGCACTGATGACGTGACTGCGCATGCACTGATGACGTGACTGATCAGGCACTGATCACATGGCTCATCATGCACTGATCACGTGTTTATCAGGCAATGATCAGTGACTGACAGGCGCTGATCATGGGACTGTGCACGCACTGATCACGTGGCTATCATGCACTGATCACGTGACTGCGCATGCACTGATGACGTGCCTGTTCGGGCACTGATCACGTGTTTATCAGGCAGTGATCAGTGACTGACAGGCGCTGATCAGGGGACTGTGCACGCACTGATCAGGTGGCTGATCAGGAACTGACCACCTGAGTGCGCATGCAGTGATCACGTGGCTGGTCGTTCACTGATCACGTGTTTATCATACGGTGATCACGTGAGTGAGAGGCGCTGATCACGTGACTGTGCCGTCAGTGATCACGTGGCTGAGCAGGCACTGATATCGTGACTGAGCATGCACTGATCATGGGCTGGGAGCCGGGGAGGCATTCCACTCTGGACAAAGGTCATGAGGAAGGAGGCTCGGCATACACAAATGCGGGATCGAGCCTCAGGAGTCCACCCGGATATTCTCGAGCATCTCCCCCCCAAAAAAACCAGAGTCTGCCTAATGTATTACTTTGTGCTCTCACCTCTGATTTCACTGGGGGCTGTCCCCCATCACCATCTCGCTCTCTCTGTCAAAGAGTTAACTTACAGCTCCAATTCATAAAGTTCCTTGTCATTCTTCCCTTTAACTTCCAGCTGAATCTCCATCTGGAGCGCGGAAGCCCCCACGCTTACTAATTATGCCTGGGCTGCTAAGACCCACCCGAGAAGGTGTCTAGGGTGAGGCACCTTTTGCTATTCGAGAGGGCGCCTGCGGCCTACGTAAGTGGTGCAAACTTCTTGTCTTGAAGTTTGATTGGTCTTCCGAGTAAACCAAGCTACTCAGTCTCTTTTCTCCACCGAATTTTCCTACTGAGCTCTCCTCATACTATTATTCTTGACATCTCTGATTAGCATATAAATAGTCGCCTAGGCCATCTCTCCTTCGAATACCCTGGATCAGTTGGGGCTGGTCCCCGGCAGGTGGCGACCGAACAGGGACCTCAGGAGGCGATACTCAAAGAGCTGAGCAGACACGAACCACGCAGTCAGCAGGCAATAAGCATGGAGCTCAGCAGTGACGAATCATGCTGCTCAACTGGCAATAATCAAGCACGTGACCAGGCAGGAATCACGCAGCTCAGCTGGCAATTGTCCAGCAGATGAGCCAACAGGAATCACGCAGCTCAGATGGCAATTGTCATGCAGATGAGCCGGCAGGAATCACGCAGCTCAGCAGGCCCTGATCACGTGACTCTGCAGGCACTGATCACGTGGCTGATCACGTCCAGATCACGTGACAGAGCATGCACTGATCACATGGCTATCATGCACTGATGACGTGACTGCGCATGCACTGATGACGTGGCTGGTCAGGCACTGATCACATGGCTCATCATGCACTGATCACGTGTTTATCAGGCAATGATCAGTGACTGACAGGCGCTGATCATGGGACTGTGCACGCACTGATCACGTGGCTATCATACACTGATCACGTGACTGCGCATGCACTGATGACGCGGCTGTTCGGGCACTGATCACGTGTTTATCAGGCAGTGATCAGTGACTGACAGGCGCTGATCAGGGGACTGTGCACGCACTGATCACGTGGCTATCATGCACTGATCACGTGACTGCGCATGCACTGATGACGCGGCTGTTCGGGCACTGATCACCTGTTTATCAGGCAGTGATCAGTGACTGACAGGCGCTGATCAGGGGACTGTGCACGCACTGATCAGGTGGCTGATCAGGAACTGACCACCTGAGTGCGCATGCAGTGATCACGTGGCTGGTCGTTCACTGATCACGTGTTTATCATACGGTGATCACGTGACTGAGAGGCGCTGATCACGTGACTGTGCCGTCAGTGATCACGTGGCTGAGCAGGCACTGATATCGTGACTGAGCATGCACTGATCATGGGCCGGGAGCCGGGGAGGCATTCCACTCTGGACAAAGGTCATGAGGAAGGAGGCTCGGCATACGCAAATGCGGGATCCAGCCTCAGGAGTCCACCCGGATATTCTCGAGCATCTCCCCCCCAAAAAAACCAGAGTCTGCCTACTGAATTACTTTGTGCTCTCACCTCTGATTTCACTGGGGGCTGTCCCCCACCACCATCTCGCTCTCTCTGTCAAAGAGTTAACTTACAGCTCCAATTCATAAAGTTCCTTGTCATTCTTCCCTTTAACTTCCAGCTGAATCTCCATCTGGAGCGCGGAACCCCCCACGCTTACTAATTATGCCTGGGCTGCTAAGACCCACTCGAGAAGGTGTGTAGGGTGAGGCACCTTTCGCTATTCGAGAGGGCGCCTGCGGCCTACGTAAGTGGTGCAAACTTCTTGTCTTGAAGTTTGATTGGTCTTCCGAGTAAACCAAGCTACTCAGTCTCTTTTCTCCACCGAATTTTCCTACTGAGCTCTCCTCATACTATTATTCTTGACATCTCTGATTAGCATATAAATAGTCGCCTAGGCCATCTCTCCTTCGAATACCCTGGATCAGTTGGGGCTGGTCCCCGGCAGGTGGCGACCGAACAGGGACCTCAGGAGGCGATACTCAAAGAGCTGAGCAGACACAAACCACGCAATCAGCAGGCAATAAGTATGGAGCTCAGCAGTGACGAATCATGCTGCTCAACTGGCAATAATCAAGCACGTGACCAGGCAGGAATCACACAGCTCAGCTGGCAATTGTCAAGGAGATGAGCCGACAGGAATCACGCAGCTCAGATGGCAATTGTCAAGGAGATGAGCCGGCAGGAATCACGCAGCTCAGCAGGCCCTGATCACGTGACTGAGCATGCACTGATCACGTGGCTGATCATGCACTGATCACGTGGCTATCATGCACTGATCACATGGCTGGTCATACACTGATCATATAGCTACCATGTACCGGTTATGTGAATGATCATACACCCATCAGGTGACTGATCATGCACTGATCACGTGGCTATCATGCACTGACCACGAGACTGAAAATGCACTGATCACATCTAATCATGCACTTGTCACATGACTGCCCATGCACTGATCAT
This sequence comes from Bos javanicus, assembly GCF_032452875.1. Taxonomy (NCBI): domain Eukaryota; kingdom Metazoa; phylum Chordata; class Mammalia; order Artiodactyla; family Bovidae; genus Bos; species Bos javanicus. The sequence continues at coordinate 84,189 of NW_026893735.1, read as the reverse complement.
GTGGATGATAATACACTAATCATGTGATAGATCATGCACTGATCACGTGGCTGATCATGCACTGATACCGTTACTGAGCATGGACTGATCACATGACTATCATGTAGTGATCACGTGACTTAATGGCGCTGATCATGTGACTGATCATGCGCTGATCATGTTTGCTATCATACACTGATCATGTGCCTCTGGAGGCAATGAACAAAGAGCTGAGTGGGCACGAATCAAACAGTCAGCAGGCAATAATCATGGAACTCAGCTGTGAGGAATCATGCTGCTCAGCTGGCAATAATCAAGCAGCTGAGCAGGCAGGAATTAGGCAGCACAGCTGGCAATTGTGAAGCAGATGACAGGCAGGAAAACTGCAGCTCAGCTGGCAATTGTCAAGCAGATGAGCAGACAGTAATCAAGCAGCTCATCAGGCCAAGTTCACGTGACTAGGCATGCACTGTTCATGTGGCTGATCATACACTGATCACGTGATTGATCATGCACTGATCACTTGGATATCATGCACTGATCACATGGCTGGTCATACACTGATCATATAGCTACCATGTACCGGTCACGTGAATGATCATACACCCATCAGGTGACTGATCATGCATTGATCACGTGGCTATCATTCACTGACCACGAGACTGAAAATGCACTGATCACGTCTAATCATGCACTGATCACATGACTGCCCATTCACTGATCACGTGGATGATCATACACTAATCATGTGACAGATCATGCACTGATCACGTGGCTGATCATGCACTGATACCGTGACTGAACATGGACTGATCACATGACTATCATGTAGTGATCACGTGACTTAATGGCGCTGATCATGTGATTGATCATGCGCTGATCATGTTTGCTATCATACACTGATCATGTGACTCTGGAGGCAATAAACAAAGAGCTGAGTAGGCACGAATCAAACAGTCAGCAGGCAATAATCATGGAACTCAGCTGTGAGGAATCATGCTGCTCTGCTGGCAATAATCAAGCAGCTGAGCAGGCAGGAATCGTGCAGCTCAGCTGGCAATTGTCAAGCAGATGAGCAGACAGTAATCACGCAGCTCAGCAGGCCCTGATCACGTGACTGAGCATGCACTGTTCACGTGGCTGATCATACACTTATCACGTGATTGATCATGCACTGCTCACTTGGACCTCATGCACTGATCACGTGGCTGACCATACACTGTACACGTGTCTGACCATGCACTGATCACGTGGCTGATCATACACTGCTCACCTTACTGATCATGCACTGATCACGTGGCTATCATGCACTGATCACGTGACTGATCATGCACTGATCAGGTGACTGACCATGCACTGATCACGTGACTGATCATGCACTGATGAGTTGGCAATCATGCACTGATTACTTGGCTGATCATACACTGATCACGTGACTGATAATGCCCTGATCATCTGGCTATCGTGCCCTCATTACCTGGCTATCGTGCACTGATCACGTGGTTGATCATACACTGATCACGAGACTGATCTTGCACTGATCACGTCTGTATCATGCACTGATCGCCTGACTGCCCATGCACTGATCACGTGGATAAACATACACTGATCATGTCACAGATCATGCAGTGATCACGCGGCTATCATGGACTGCTCACGTGGCTGATCATGCAATGATCATGTAGCTACCATGTACTGGTCACGTGAGTGATCATGCACTGATTACGTAATTGATCATACACTGATCAGGTGACTTATCATGCACTGTTCACGAGACTGATCATGCACTGATCACGTGGCTGATCATGCACTGATCACGTGGCTATCATGCACTTATCACATGGCTGGTCATACACTGATCATATAGCTACCATGTACCGGTCACGTGAATGATCATACACCCATCAGGTGACTGATCATGCATTGATCACGTGGCTATCATGCACTGACCACGAGACTGAAAATGCACTGATCACGTCTAATCATGCACTGATCACATGACTGCCCATGCACTGATCACGTGGCTGATCATGCACTGATACCGTGACTGAGCATGGACTGATCACATGACTATCATGTAGTGATCACGTGACTTAATGGCGCTGATCATGTGACTGATCATGCGCTGATCATGTTTGCTATCATACACTGATCATGTGACTCTGGAGGCAATAAACAAAGAGCTGAGTAGGCACGAATCAAACAGTCAGCAGGCAATAATCATGGAACTCAGCTGTGAGGAATCATGCTGCTCAGCTGGCAATAATCAAGCAGCTGAGCAGGCAGGAATCGTGCAGCTCAGCTGGCAATGGTCAAGCAGATGAGCAGACAGTAATCACGCAGCTCAGCAGGCCCTGATCACGTGACTGAGCATGCACTGTTCACGTGGCTGATCATACACTGTACACGTGTCTGACCATGCACTGATCACGTGGCTGATCATACACTGCTCAAGTTACTGATCATGCACTGATCACGTGGCTATCATGCACTGATCACTGACTGATCATGCACTGATCACGTGACTGACCATGCACTGATCACGTGACTGATCATGCACTGATGAGTTGGCAATCATGCACTGATTACTTGGCTGATCATACACTGATCACGTGACTGATAATGCCCTGATCATCTGGCTATCGTGCCCTCATTACCTGGCTATCGTGCACTGATCACGTGGTTGATCATACACTGATCACGAGACTGATCTTGCACTGATCCCGTCTGTATCATGCACTGATCGCCTGACTGCCCATGCACTGATCACGTGGATAAACATACACTGATCATGTCAGAGATCATGCAGTGATCACGCGGCTATCATGCACTGCTGAAGTGGCTGATCATGCAATGATCACGTAGCTACCATGTACTGGTCACGTGAGTGATCATGCACTGATCACGTAATTGATCATACACTGATCAGGTGACTTATCATGCACTGTTCACGAGACTGATCATGCACTGATCACGTGGCTGATCATGCACTGATCACGTGGCTATCATGCACTTATCACATGGCTGGTCATACACTGAACATATAGCTACCATGTACCGGTCACGTGAATGATCATACACCCATCAGGTGACTGATCATGCATTGATCACGTGGCTATCATGCACTGACCACGAGACTGAAAATGCACTGATCACATCTAATCATGCACTGATCACATGACTGCCCATGCACTGATCACGTGGATGATCATACACTAATCATGAGACAGAATATGCACTGATCACGTGGCTGATCAGGCACTGATACCGTGACTGAACATGGACTGATCACATGACTATCATGTAGTGATCACGTGACTTAATGGCGCTGATCATGTGACTGATCATGCGCTGATCATGTTTGCTATCATACACTGATCATGTGACTCTGGAGGCAATAAACAAAGAGCTGAGTAGGCACGAATCAAACAGTCAGCAGGCAATAATCATGGAACTCAGCTGTGAGGAATCATGCTGCTCAGCTGGCAATAATCAAGCAGCTGAGCAGGCAGGAATCGTGCAGCTCAGCTGGCAATTTTCAAGCAGATGAGCAGACAGTAATCACGCAGCTCAGCAGGCCCTGATCACGTGACTGAGCATACACTGTTCACGTGGCTGATCATACACTTATCACGTGATTGATCATGCACTGCTCACTTAGACCTCATGCACTGATCACGTGGCTGATCATACACTGTACACGTGTCTGACCATGCACTGATCACGTGACTGACCATGCACTGATCATGTGACTGATCATGCACTGATGAGTTGGCAATCATGCACTGATTACTTGACTGATCATACACTGATCACGTGACTGATAATGCCCTGATCATCTGGCTATCGTGCCCTCATTACCTGGCTATCGTGCACTGATCACGTGGTTGATCATACACTGATCACGAGACTGATCTTGCACTGATCACGTCTGTATCATGCACTGATCGCCTGACTGCCCATGCACTGATCACGTGGATAAACATACACTGATCATGTCACAGATCATGCAGTGATCATGCGGCTATCATGGACTGCTCACGTGGCTGATCATGCAATGATCATGTAGCTACCATGTACTGGTCACGTGAGTGATCATGCACTGATTACGTAATTGATCATACACTGATCAGGTGACTTATCATGCACTGTTCAGGAGACTGATCATGCACTGATCACGTGGCTGATCATGCACTGATCACGTGGCTATCATGCACTTATCACATGGCTGGTCATACACTGATCATATAGCTACCATGTACCGGTCACGTGAATGATCATACACCCATCAGGTGACTGATCATGCATTGATCACGTGGCTATCATGCACTGACCACGAGACTGAAAATGCACTGATCACGTCTAATCATGCACTGATCACATGACTCCCCATGCACTGATCACGTGGATGATCATACACTAATCATGTGACAGATCATGCACTGATCACGTGGCTGATCATGCACTGATACCGTGACTGAGCATGGACTGATCACATGACTATCATGTAGTGATCACGTGACTTAATGGCGCTGATCATGTGACTGATCATGCGCTGATCATGTTTGCTATCATACACTGATCATGTGACTCTGGAGGCAATAAACAAAGAGCTGAGTAGGCACGAATCAAACAGTCAGCAGGCAATAATCATGGAACTCAGCTGTGAGGAATCATGCTGCTCAGCTGGCAATAATCAAGCAGCTGAGCAGGCAGGAATCGTGCAGCTCAGCTGGCAATGGTCAAGCAGATGAGCAGACAGTAATCACGCAGCTCAGCAGGCCCTGATCACGTGACTGAGCATGCACTGTTCACGTGGCTGATCATACACTGTACACGTGTCTGACCATGCACTGATCACGTGGCTGATCATACACTGATCACGTGACTGATCATGCACTGATCACGTGACTGACCATGCACTGATCACGTGACTGATCATGCACTGATGAGTTGGCAATCATGCACTGATTACTTGGCTGATCATACACTGATCACGTGACTGATAATGCCCTGATCATCTGGCTATCGTGCCCTCATTACCTGGCTATTGTGCACTGATCACGTGGTTGATCATACACTGATCACGAGACTGATCTTGCACTGATCACGTCTGTATCATGCACTGATCGCCTGACTGCCCATGCACTGATCACGTGGATAAACATACACTGATCATGTCACAGATCATGCAGTGATCACGCGGCTATCATGGACTGCTCACGTGGCTGATCATGCAATGATCATGTAGCTACCATGTACTGGTCACGTGAGTGATCATGCACTGATTACGTAATTGATCATACACTGATCAGGTGACTTATCATGCACTGTTCACGAGACTGATCATGCACTGATCACGTGGCTGATCATGCACTGATCACGTGGCTATCATGCACTTATCACATGGCTGGTCATACACTGATCATATAGCTACCATGTACCAGTCACGTGAATGATCATACACCCATCAGGTGACTGATCATGCATTGATCACGTGGCTATCATGCACTGACCACGAGACTGAAAATGCACTGATCACGTCTAATCATGCACTGATCACATGACTGCCCATGCACTGATCACGTGGATGATCATACACTAATCATGTGACAGATCATGCACTGATCACGTGGCTGATCATGCACTGATACCGTGACTGAGCATGGACTGATCACATGACTATCATGTAGTGATCACATGACTTAATGGCGCTGATCGTGTGACTGATCATGTGCTGATCATGTTTGCTATCATACACTGATCATGTGACTCTGGAGGCAATAAACAAAGAGCTGAGTATGCACGAATCAAACAGTCAGCAGGCAATAATCATGGAACTCAGGTGTGAGGAATCATGCTGCTCAGCTGGCAATAATCAAGCAGCTGAGCAGGCAGGAATCGTGCAGCTCAGCTGGCAATTGTCAAGCAGATGAGCAGACAGTAATCACGCAGCTCAGCAGGCCCTGATCACGTGACTGAGCATGCACTGTTCACGTGGCTGATCATACACTTATCATGTGATTGATCATGCACTGCTCACTTGGACCTCATGCACTGATCACGTGGCTGACCATACACTGTACACGTGTCTGACCATGCACTGATCACGTGGCTGATCATACACTGCTCACCTTACTGATCATGCACTGATCACGTGGCTATCATGCACTGATCACGTGACTGATCATGCACTGATCAGGTGACTGACCATGCACTGATCACGTGACTGATCATGCACTGATGAGTTGGCAATCATGCACTGATGACTTGGCTGATCATACACTGATCACGTGACTGATAATGCCCTGATCATCTGGCTATCGTGCCCTCATTACCTGGCTATCGTGCACTGATCACGTGGTTGATCATACACTGATCACGAGACTGATCTTGCACTGATCACGTCTGTATCATGCACTGATCGCCTGACTGCCCATGCACTGATCACGTGGATAAACATACACTGATCATGTCAGAGATCATGCAGTGATCACGCGGCTATCATGCACTGCTCACGTGGCTGATCATGCAATGATCACGTAGCAACCATGTACTGGTCACGTGACTGATCATGCACTGATCACCTAATTAATCCTGCACTGATCACCTGACTCATCATGCACTGATCACGTGGCTGATCAAACACGTATCACGTGAATGATCATGTACTGATCACGTGGTTATCATGCACTGATCACGTGGCTATCATTCACTGATCACGTGGCTGATCACACACGTATCACATGACAGATCATGCACTGATCACGGGGCTATCAGGCACTGATCACGTGGCTGATCATGCAATGATCACGTAGCTCCCATGTATTGGTCACGTGACTGATCATGCACTGATCACGAAATTGATCATGCACTGATCATGTGGCTGATCAAGTCCAAATCACGTGACTGAGCATGCACTGATCACGTGGCTATCATGCACTGATGACGTGACTGCGCATGCAATGATGACGTGGCTGATCAGGCACTGATCACATGGCTCATCATGCACTGATCACGTGTTTATCAGGCAATGATCAGTGACTGACAGGCGCTGATCATGGGACTGAGCACGCACTGATCACGTGGCTATCATGCACTGATCACGTGACTGCGCATGCACCGTTGACGTGGCTGTTCGGGCACTGATCACGTGTTTATCAGGCAGTGATCAGTGACTGACAGGCCCTGATCAGGGGACTGTGCACGCACAGACCAGGCGGCTGATCAGGAACTGACCACCTGACTGCGCATGCAGTGATCACGTGGCTGGTCGTTCACTGATCACGTGTTTATCATACGGTGATCACGTGACTGAGAGGCCCTGATCAAGTGACTGTGCCGTTAGTGATCACGTGGCTGAGCAGGCACTGATATCGTGACTGAGCATGCACTGATCATGTGCCGGGAGCCGGGGAGGCATTCCACTCTGTACAAAGGTCATGAGGAAGGAGGCTCGGCATACGCAAATGCGGGATCGAGCCTCAGGATTCCACCCGCAAATTCTCCAGCATCTCCCCCCCAAAAAAACCAGAGTCTGCCTACTGTATTGCTTTGTGCTCTCACCTCTGATTTCACTGGGGCCTGTCCCCACCAACATCTCGCTCTCTCTGTCAAAGAGTTAACTTACAGCTCCAATTCATAAAGTTCCTTGTCATTCTTCCCTTTAACTTCCAGCTGAGTCTCCAACTGGAGCGCGGAACCCACCATGCTTACTAATTATGCCTGGGCTGCTAAGACCCACTCGAGAAGGTGTCTAGGGTGAGGCACCTTTCACTATTCGAGAGGGCGCCTTCGGCCTACGTAACTGGTGCAAACTTCTTGTCTTGAAGTTTTATTGGTCTTCTGTGTAAACCAAGCCACTCAGTCTCTTTTCTCCACCGAATTTTCCTACTGAGCTGTCCTCATACTATTATTCTTGACATCTCTGATTAGCATATAAATAGTCGCCTAGGCCATCTCTCCTTCGAATACCCTGGATCAGGTGGCGACCGAACAGGGACCTCAGGAGGCGATACTCAAAGAGCTGAGCAGACACGAACCACGCAATCAGCAGGCAATAAGCATGGAGCTCAGCAGTGACGAATCATGCTGCTCAACTGGCAATAATCAAGCACGTGACCAGGCAGGAATCACGCAGCTCAGCTGGCAATTGTCAAGCAGATGAGCCGAGAGGAATCACGCACCTCAGATGGAAATTGTCATGCAGATGAGCCGGCAGGAATCACGCAGCTCAGCAGGCCCTGATCACGTGACTCTGCAGGCACTGATCACGTGGCTGATCAAGTACAGATCACGTGACTGAGCATGCACTGATCACGTGGCTATCATGCACTGATGACGTGACTGCGCATGCACTGATGACGTGGCTGATCAGGCACTGATCACATGGCTCATCATGCACTGATCACGTGTTTATCAGGCAATGATCAGTGACTGACAGGCGCTGATCATGGGAGTGTGCATGCACTGATCACGTGGCTATCATGCACTGATGACGTGGCTGTTCGGGCACTGATCACGTGTTTATCAGGCAGTGATCAGTGACTGACAGGCGCTGATCAGGGGACTGTGCACGCACTGATCAGGTGGCTGATCAGGAACTGACCACCTGACTGCGCATGCAGTGATCACGTGGCTGGTCGTTCACTGATCACGTGTTTATCATACGGTGATCACGTGACTGAGAGGCGCTGATCACTTGACTGTGCCGTCATTGATCACGTGGCTGAGCAGGCACTGATATCATGACTGAGCATGCACTGATCATGTGCCGGGAGACGGGGAGGCATTCCACTCTGGACAAAGGTCATGAGGAAGGAGGATCGGCATACGCAAATGCGGGATCGAGCCTCAGGAGTCCACCCAGATGTTCTCGAGCATCTCCCCCCCATAAAACCAGAGTCTGCTTACAGTATTGCTTTGTGCTCTCACCTCTGATTTCACTGGGGGCTGTCCCCCACCACCATCTCGCTCTCTCTGTCAAAGAGTTAACTTACAGCTCCAATTCATAAAGTTCCTTGTCATTCTTCCCTTTAACTTCCAGCTGAGTCTCCATCTGGAGCGCGGAACCCACCACGCTTACTAATTATGCCAGGGCTGCTAAGACCCACTCGAGAAGGTGTCTAGGGTGAGGCACCTTTCGCTATTCGAGAGGGCGCCTGCGGCCTACGTAAGTGGTGCAAACTTCCTGTCTTGAAGTTTGATTGGTCTTGCGCGTAAACCAAGCTACTCAGTCTCTTTTCTCCACCGAATTTTCCTACTGAGCTCTCCTCATACTATTATTCTTGACATCTCTGATTAGCATATAAATAGTCGCCTAGGCCATCTCTCCGTCGAATACCCTGGATCAGTTGGGGCTGGTCCCCGGCAGGTGGTGACCGAACAGGGACCTCAGGAGGCGATACTCAAAGAGCTGAGCAGACACGAACCACGCAATCAGCAGGCAATAAGCATGGAGCTCAGCAGTGACGAATCATGCTGCTCAACTGGCAATAATCAAGCACGTGACCAGGCAGGAATCTCGCAGCTCAGCTGGCAATTGTAAAGCAGATGAGCCGACAGGAATCACGCAGCTCAGCTGGCAATTGTCATGCAGATGAGCCGGCAGGAATCAGGTAGCTCAGATGGCAATTGTCATGCAGCTGAATCGGCAGGAATCACGCAGCTCAGCAGGCTCTGATCACGTGACTCTGCAGGCACTGATCACGTGGCTGATCAAGTACAGATGACGTGACTGAGCAGGCACTGATCACGTGGCTATCACCAACTGATGACGTGACTGCGCATGCACTGATGACGTGGCTGATCAGGCACTGATCACATGGCTCATCATGCACTGATCACGTGTTTATCAGGCAATGATCAGTGACTGACAGGCGCTGATCATGGGACTGTGCACGCACTGATCACGTGGCTATCATGCACTGATCACGTGACTGCGCATGCACTGATGACGTGGCTGTTCGGGCACTGATCACGTGTTTATCAGGCAGTGATCAGTGACTGACAGGCGCTGATCAGGGGACTGTGCACGCACTGATCAGGTGGCTGATCAGGAACTGACCACCTGACTGCGCATGCAGTGATCACGTGGCTGGTCGTTCACTGATCACGTGTTTATCATACGGTGATCACGTGACTGAGAGGCGCTGATCACTTGACTGTGCCGTCATTGATCACGTGGCTGAGCAGGCACTGATATCGTGACTGAGCATGCACTGATCATGTGCCGGGAGACGGGGAGGCATTCCACTCTGGACAAAGGTCATGAGGAAGGAGGATCGGCATACGCAAATGCGGGATCGAGCCTCAGGAGTCCACCCGGATGTTCTCGAGCATCTCCCCCCCATAAAACCGGAGTCTGCCTACAGTATTGCTTTGTGCTCTCACCTCTGATTTCACTGGGGGCTGTCCCCCACCACCATCTCGCTCTCTCTGTCAAAGAGTTAACTTACAGCTCCAATTCATAAAGTTCCTTGTCATTCTTCCCTTTAACTTCCAGCTGAGTCTCCATCTGGAGCGAGGAACCCACCACGCTTACTAATTATGCCAGGGCTGCTAAGACCCACTCGAGAAGGTGTCTAGGGTGAGGCACCTTTCGCTATTCGAGAGGGCGCCTGCGGCCTACGTAAGTGGTGCAAACTTCCTGTCTTGAAGTTTGATTGGTCTTGCGCGTAAACCAAGCTACTCAGTCTCTTTTCTCCACCGAATTTTCCTACTGAGCTCTCCTCATACTTTTATTCTTGACATCTCTGATTAGCATATAAATAGTCGCCTAGGCCATCTCTCCGTCGAATACCCTGGATCAGTTGGGGCTGGTCCCCAGCAGGTGGTGACCGAACAGGGACCTCAGGAGGCGATACTCAAAGAGCTGAGCAGACACGAACCACGCAATCAGCAGGCAATAAGCATGGAGCTCAGCAGTGACGAATCATGCTGCTCAACTGGCAATAATCAAGCACGTGACCAGGCAGGAATCTCGCAGCTCAGCTGGCAATTGTCAAGCAGATGAGCCGACAGGAATCACGCAGCTCAGCTGGCAATTGTCATGCAGATGAGCCGGCAGGAATCAGGTAGCTCAGATGGCAATTGTCATGCAGCTGAATCGGCAGGAATCACGCAGCTCAGCAGGCCCTGATCACGTGACTCTGCAGGCACTGATCACGTGGCTGATCAAGTACAGATGACGTGACTGAGCAGGCACTGATCACGTGGCTATCACCAACTGATGACGTGACTGCGCATGCACTGATGACGTGGCTGATCAGGCACTGATCACATGGCTCATCATGCACTGATCACGTGTTTATCAGGCAATGATCAGTGACTGACAGGCACTGATCAGGGGACTGTGCACGCACTGATCACGTGGCTATCATGCACTGATCACGTGACTGCGCATGCACTGATGACGTGGTTGTTCGGGCACTGATCACGTGTTTATCAGGCAGTGATCAGTGACTGACAGGCGCTGATCAGGGGACTGTGCACGCACTGATCAGGTGGCTGATCAGGAACTGACCACCTGACTGCGCATGCAGTGATCACGTGGCTGGTCGTTCACTGATCACGTGTTTATCATACGGTGATCACGTGACTGAGAGGCGCTGATCACGTGACTGTGCCGTCAGTGATCACGTGGCTGAGCAGGCACTGATATCGTGACTGAGCATGCACTGATCATGTGCCGGGAGCCGGGGAGGCATTCCACTCTGGACAAAGGTCATGAGGAAGCAGGCTCGGCATACGCAAATGCGGGATCGAGCCTCAGGAGTCCACCCGGATGTTCTCGAGCATCTCCCCCCCAAAAAACCGGAGTCTGCCTACTGTATTGCTTTGTGCTCTCACCTCTGATTTCACTGGGGGCTGTCCCCCACCACCATCTCGCTCTCTCTGTCAAAGAGTTAATTTACAGCTCCGATTCATAAAGTTCCTTGTCATTCTTCCCTTTAACTTCCAGCTGAGTCTCCATCTGGAGCGCGGAACCCACAACGCTTACTAATTATGCCTGGGCTGCTAAGACCCACTCGAGAAGGTGTCTAGGGTGAGGCACCTTTCGGTATTCGAGAGGGCGCCTGCGGCCTACGTAAGTGGTGCAAACTTCTTGTCTTGAAGTTTGATTGGTCTTCCGCGTAAACCAAGCTACTCAGTCTCTTTTCTCCACCGAATTTTCCTACTGAGCTCTCCTCATACTATTATTCTTGACATCTCTGATTAGCATATAAATAGTCGCCTAGGCCATCTCTCCTTCGAATACCCTGGATCAGTTGGGGCTGGTCCCCGGCAGGTGGCGACCGAACAGGGACCTCTGGAGGCGATACTCAAAGAGCTGAGCAGACACAAACCACGCAATCAGCAGGCAATAAGCATGGAGCTCAGCAGTGACTAATCATGCTGCTCAACTGGCAATAATCTAGCACGTGACCAGGCAGGAATCACGCAGCTCAGCTGGCAATTGTCAAGCAGATGAGCCGACAGGAATCACGCAGCTCAGCTGGCAATTGTCATGCAGATGAGCCGGCAGGAATCACGCAGCTCAGCAGGCCCTGATCACGTGACTCTGCAGGCACTGATCACGTGGCTATCATGCACTGATGACGTGACTGCGCATGCACTGATGACGTGGCTGATCAGGCAGTGATCACATGGCTCATCATGCACTGATCCCGTGTTTATCAGGCAATGATCAGTAACTGACAGGCGCTGATCATGGGACTGTGCACGCACTGATCAGGTGACTGCGCATGCACTGATGACGTGGCTGTTCGGGCACTGATCACGTGTTTATCAGGCAGTGATCAGTGACTGACAGGCGCTGATCAGGGGACTGTGCACGCACTGATCTGGTGGCTGATCAGGAACTGACCACCTGACTGCGCATGCAGTGATCACGTGGCTGGTCGTTCACTGATCACGTGTTTATCATACGGTGATCACGTGAGTGAGAGGCGCTGATCACGTGACTGTGCCGTCAGTGATCACGTGGCTGAACAGGCACTGATATCGTGACTGAGCATGCACTGATCCTGTGCCGGGAGCCGGGGAGGCATTCCACTCTGGACAAAGGTCATGAGGAAGGAGGCTCGGCATACGCAAATGCGGGATCGAGCCTCAGGAGTCCACCCGGATGTTCTCGAGCATCTCCCCGACAAAAAAACCGGAGTCTGCCTACTGTATTGCTTTGTGCTCTCACCTCTGATTTCACTGGGGGCTGTCCCCCACCACCATCTCGCTCTCTCTGTCAAAGAGTTAACTTACAGCTCCGATTCATAAAGTTCCTTGTCATTCTTCCCTTTAACTTCCAGCTGAGTCTCCATCTGGAGCGCGGAACCCACCACGCTTACTAATTATGCCTGGGCTGCTAAGACCCACTCGAGAAGGTGTCTAGGGTGAGGCACCTTTCGCTATTCGAGAGGGTGCCTGCGGCCTACGTAAGTGGTGCAAACTGCTTGTCTTGAAGTTTGATTGGTCTTCCGCGTAAACCAAGCTACTCAGTCTCTTTTCTCCACCGAATTTTCCTACTGAGCTCTCCTCATACTATTATTCTTGACATCTCTGATTAGCATATAAATAGTCGCCTAGGCCATCTCTCCTTCGAATACCCTGGATCAGTTGGGGCTGGTCCCCGGCAGGTGGCGACCGAACAGGGACCTCTGGAGGCGATACTCAAAGAGATGAGCAGACACAAACCACGCAATCAGCAGGCAATAAGCATGGAGCTCAGCAGTGACTAATCATGCTGCTCAACTGGCAATAATCAAGCACGTGACCAGGCAGGAATCACGCAGCTCAGCTGGCAATTGTCAAGCAGATGAGCCGACAGGAATCACGCAGCTCAGCTGGCAATTGTCATGCAGATGAGCCGGCAGGAATCACGCAGCTCAGCAGGCCCTGATCACGTGACTCTGCAGGCACTGATCACGTGGCTATCATGCACTGATGACGTGACTGCGCATGCACTGATGAGGAGGCTGATCAGGCACTGATCACATGGCTCATCATGCACTGATCCCGTTTTTATCAGGCAATGATCAGTAACTGACAGGCGCTGATCAAGGGACTGTGCACGCACTGATCAGGTGACTGCGCATGCACTGATGACGTGGCTGTTCGGGCACTGATCACGTGTTTATCAGGCAGTGATCAGTGACTGACAGGCGCTGATCAGGGGACTGTGCACGCACTGATCTGGTGGCTGATCAGGAACTGACCACCTGACTGCGCATGCAGTGATCACGTGGCTGGTCGTTCACTGATCACGATTTTATCATACGGTGATCACATGAGTGAGAGGCGCTGATCACGTGACTGTGCCGTCAGTGATCACGTGGCTGAACAGGCACTGATATCGTGACTGAGCATGCACTGATCCTGTGCCGGGAGCCGGGGAGGCATTCCACTCTGGACAAAGGTCATGAGGAAGGAGGCTCGGCATACGCAAATGCGGGATCGAGCCTCAGGAGTCCACCCGGATGTTCTCGAGCATCTCCCCGACAAAAAAACCGGAGTCTGCCTACTGTATTGCTTTGTGCTCTCACCTCTGATTTCACTGGGGGCTGTCCCTCACCACCATCTCGCTCTCTCTGTCAAAGAGTTAACTTACAGCTCCGATTCATAAAGTTCCTTGTCATTCTTCCCTTTAACTTCCAGCTGAGTCTCCATCTGGAGCGCGGAACCCACCACGCTTACAAATTATGCCTGGGCTGCTAAGACCCACTCGAGAAGGTGTGTAGGGTGAGGCACCTTTCGCTATTGGAGAGGGCGCCTGAGGCCTACGTAAGTGGTGCAAACTTCTTGTCTTGAAGTTTGATTGGTCTTGCGCGTAAACCAAGCTACTCAGTCTCTTTTCTCCACCGAATTTTCCTACTGAGCTCTCCTCATACTATTATTCTTGACATCTCTGATTAGCATATAAATAGTCGCCTAGGCCATCTCTCCTTCGAATACCCTGGATCAGTTGGGGCTGGTCCCCGGCAGGTGGCGACCGAACAGGGACCTCAGGAGGCGATACTCAAAGAGCTGAGCAGACACGAACCACGCAATCAGTAGGCAATAAGCATGGAGCTCAGCAGTGACGAATCATGCTGCTCAAATGGCAATAATCAAGCACGTGACCAGGCAGGAATCACGCAGCTCAGCTGGCAATTGTCAAGCAGATGAGCCGACAGGAATCACGCAGCTCAGATGGCAATTGTCATGCAGATGAGCCGGCAGGAATCACGCAGCTCAGCAGGCCCTGATCACGTGACTCTGCAGGCACTGATCACGTGGCTGATCAAGTACAGATCACGTGACTGAGCATGCACTGATCACGTGGCTATCATGCACTGATGACGTGGCTGATCAGGCACTGATCACATGGCTCATCATGCACTGATCACGTGTTTATCAGGCAATGATCAGTGACTGACAGGCGCTGATCAGGGGACTGTGCACGCACTGATCAGGTGGCTGATCAGGAACTGACCACCTGACTGCGCATGCAGTGATCACGTGGCTGGTCGTTCACTGATCACGTGTTTATCATACGGTGATCACGTGACTGAGAGGCGCTGATCACGTGACTGTGCCGTCAGTGATCACGTGGCTGAACAGGCACTGATATCGTGACTGAGCATGCACTGATCCTGTGCCGGGAGCCGGGGAGGCATTCCACTCTGGACAAAGGTCATGAGGAAGGAGGCTCGGCATACGCAAATGCGGGATCGAGCCTCAGGAGTCCACCCGGATGTTCTCGAGCATCTCCCCCAAAAAAACCGGAGTCTGCCTACTGTATTGCTTTGTGCTCTCACCTCTGATTTCACTGGGGGCTGTCCCCCACCACCATCTCGCTCTCTCTGTCAAAGAGTTAACTTACAGCTCCGATTCATAAAGTTCCTTGTCATTCTTCCCTTTAACTTCCAGCTGAGTCTCCATCTGGAGCGCGGAACCCACCACGCTTACTAATTATGCCTGGGCTGCTAAGACCCACTCGAGAAGGTGTGTAGGGTGAGGCACCTTTCGCTATTCGAGAGGGCGCCTGCGGCCTACGTAAGTGGTGCAAACTTCTTGTCTTGAAGTTTGATTGGTCTTGCGCGTAAACCAAGCTCCTCAGTCTCTTTTCTCCACCGAATTTTCCTACTGAGCTCTCCTCATACTATTATTCTTGACATCTCTGATTAGCATATAAATAGTCGCCTAGGCCATCTCTCCTTCGAATACCCTGGATCAGTTGGGGCTGGTCCCCGGCAGGTGGCGACGGAACAGGGACCTCAGGAGGCGATACTCAAAGAGCTGAGCAGACACGAACCACGCAATCAGCAGGCAATAAGCATGGAGCTCAGCAGTGACGAATCATGCTGCTCAAATGGCAATAATCAAGCACGTGACCAGGCAGGAATCACGCAGCTCAGCTGGCAATTGTCAAGCAGATGAGCCGACAGGAATCACGCAGCTCAGCTGGCAATTGTCATGCAGATGAGCCGGCAGGAATCACGCAGCTCAGCAGGCCCTGATCACGTGACTCTGCAGGCACTGATCACGTGGCTGATCATGCACTGATGACGTGACTGCGCATGCACTGATGACGTGGCTGTTCAGGCACTGATCACATGGCTCATCATGCACTGATCCCGTGTTTATCAGGCAATGATCAGTAACTGACAGGCGCTGATCATGGGACTGTGCACGCACTGATCACGTGACTGCGCATGCACTGATGACGTGGCTGTTCGGGCACTGATCACGTGTTTATCAGGCAGTGATCAGTGACTGACAGGCGCTGATCAGGGGACTGTGCACGCACTGATCTGGTGGCTGATCAGGAACTGACCACCTGACTGCGCATGCAGTGATCACGTGGCTGGTCGTTCACTGATCACGTGTTTATCATACGGTGATCACGTGACTGAGAGGCGCTGATCACGTGACTGTGCCGTCAGTGATCACGTGGCTGAGCAGGCACTGATATCGTGACTGAGCATGCACTGATCCTGTGCCGGGAGCCGGGGAGGCATTCCACTCTGGACAAAGGTCATGAGGAAGGAGGCTCGGCATACGCAAATGCGGGATCGAGCCTCAGGAGTCCACCCGGATGTTCTCGAGCATCTCCCCCAAAAAAACCGGAGTCTGCCTACTGTATTGCTTTGTGCTCTCACCTCTGATTTCACTGGGGGCTGTCCCCCACCACCATCTCGCTCTCTCTGTCAAAGAGTTAACTTACAGCTCCGATTCATAAAGTTCCTTGTCATTCTTCCCTTTAACTTCCAGCTGAGTCTCCATCTGGAGCGCGGAACCCACCACGCTTACTAATTATGCCTGGGCTGCTAAGACCCACTCGAGAAGGTGTGTAGGGTGAGGCACCTTTCGCTATTCGAGAGGGCGCCTGCGGCCTACGTAAGTGGTGCAAACTTCTTGTCTTGAAGTTTGATTGGTCTTCCGCGTAAACCAAGCTCCTCAGTCTCTTTTCTCCACCGAATTTTCCTACTGAGCTCTCCTCATACTATTATTCTTGACATCTCTGATTAGCATATAAATAGTCGCCTAGGCCATCTCTCCTTCGAATACCCTGGATCAGTTGGGGCTGGTCCCCGGCAGGTGGCGACGGAACAGGGACCTCAGGAGGCGATACTCAAAGAGCTGAGCAGACACGAACCACGCAATCAGCAGGCAATAAGCATGGAGCTCAGCAGTGACGAATCATGCTGCTCAAATGGCAATAATCAAGCACGTGACCAGGCAGGAATCACGCAGCTCAGCTGGCAATTGTCAAGCAGATGAGCCGACAGGAATCACGCAGCTCAGCTGGCAATTGTCATGCAGATGAGCCGGCAGGAATCACGCAGCTCAGCAGGCCCTGATCACGTGACTCTGCAGGCACTGATCACGTGGCTGATCATGCACTGATGACGTGACTGCGCATGCACTGATGACGTGGCTGATCAGGCACTGATCACATGGCTCATCATGCACTGATCCCGTGTTTATCAGGCAATGATCAGTAACTGACAGGCGCTGATCATGGGACTGTGCACGCACTGATCACGTGACTGCGCATGCACTGATGACGTGGCTGTTCGGGCACTGATCACGTGTTTATCAGGCAGTGATCAGTGACTGACAGGCGCTGATCAGGGGACTGTGCACGCACTGATCTGGTGGCTGATCAGGAACTGACCACCTGACTGCGCATGCAGTGATCACGTGGCTGGTCGTTCACTGATCACGTGTTTATCATACGGTGATCACGTGAGTGAGAGGCGCTGATCACCTGACTGTGCCGTCAGTGATCACGTGGCTGAGCAGGCACTGATATCGTGACTGAGCATGCACTGATCCTGTGCCGGGAGCCGGGGAGGCATTCCACTCTGGACAAAGGTCATGAGGAAGGAGGCTCGGCATACGCAAATGCGGGATCGAGCCTCAGGAGTCCACCCGGATGTTCTCGAGCATCTCCCCCCCCCAAAAAAACCGGAGTCTGCCTACTGTATTGCTTTGTGCTCTCACCTCTGATTTCACTGGGGGCTGTCCCCCACCACCATCTCGCTCTCTCTGTCAAAGAGTTAACTTAGAGCTCCAATTCATAAAGTTCCTTGTCATTCTTCCCTTTAACTTCCAGCTGAGTCTCCATCTGGAGCGCGGAACCCACCACGCTTACTAATTATGCCTGAGCTGCTAAGACCCACTCGAGAAGGTGTCTAGGGTGAGGCACCTTTCGCTATTCGAGAGGGCGCCTGCGGCCTACGTAAGTGGTGCAAACTTCTTGTCTTGAAGTTTGATTGGTCTTCCGCGTAAACCAAGCTACTCAGTCTCTTTTCTCCAACGAATTTTCCTACTGAGCTCTCCTCATACTATTATTCTTGACATCTCTGATTAGCATATAAATAGTCGCCTAGGCCATCTCTCCGTCGAATACCCTGGATCAGTTGGGGCTGGTCCCCGGCAGGTGGTGACCGAACAGGGACCTCAGGAGGCGATACTCAAAGAGCTGAGCAGACACGAACCACGCAATCAGCAGGGAATAAGCATGGAGCTCAGCAGTGACGAATCATGCTGCTCAACTGGCAATAATCAAGCACGTGACCAGGCAGGAATCTCGCAGCTCAGCTGGCAATTGTCAAGCAGATGAGCCGACAGGAATCACGCAGCTCAGCTGGCAAATGTCATGCAGATGAGCCGGCAGGAATCACGCAGCTCAGCAGGCCCTGATCACGTGACTCTGCAGGCACTCATCACGTGGCTGATCAAGTACAGATCACGTGACTGAGCAGGCACTGATCACGTGGCTATCACGAACTGATGACGTGACTGCGCATGCACTGATGACGTGGCTGATCAGGCACTGATCACATGGCTCATCATGCACTAATCACGTGTTTATCAGGCAATGATCAGTGACTGACAGGCGCTGATCATGGGACTGTGCACGCACTGATCACGTGGCTATCATGCACTGATCACGTGACTGCGCATGCACTGATGACGTGGCTGTTCGGGCACTGATCACGTGTTTATCAGGCAGTGATCAGTGACTGACAGGCGCTGATCAGGGGACTGTGCACGCACTGATCAGGTGGCTGATCAGGAACTGACCACCTGACTGCGCATGCAGTGATCACGTGGCTGGTCGTTCACTGATCACGTGTTTATCATACGGTGATAACGTGACTGAGAGGCGCTGATCACGTGACTGTGCCGTCAGTGATCACGTGGCTGAGCAGGCACTGATATCGTGACTGAGCATGCACTGATCCTGTGCCGGGAGCCGGGGAGGCATTCCACTCTGGACAAAGGTCATGAGGAAGGAGGCTCGGCATACGCAAATGGGGGATCGAGCCTCAGGAGTCCACCCGGATGTTCTCGAGCATCTCCCCGACAAAAAAACAGGAGTCTGCCTACTGTATTGCTTTGTGCTCTCACCTCTGATTTCACTGGGGGCTGTCCCCCAGCACCATCTCGCTCTCTCTGTCAAAGAGTTAACTTACAGCTCCAATTCTTAAAGTTCCTTGTCATTCTTCCCTTTAACTTCCAGCTGAGTCTCCAACTGGAGCGCGGAACCCACCACGCTTACTAATTATGCCTGGGCTGCTAAGACCCACTCGAGAAGGTGTGTAGGGTGAGGCACCTTTCGCTATTCGAGAGGGCGCCTGCGGCCTACGTAAGTGGTGCAAACTTCTTGTCTTGAAGTTTGATTGGTCTTGCGCGTAAACCAAGCTACTCAGTCTCTTTTCTCCACCGAATTTTCCTACTGAGCTCTCCTCATACTATTATTCTTGACATCTCTGATTAGCATATAAATAGTCGCCTAGGCCATCTCTCCTTCGAATACCCTGGATCAGTTGGGGCTGGTCCCCGGCAGGTGGCGACGAACAGGGACCTCAGGAGGCGATACTCAAAGAGCTGAGCAGACACGAACCACGCAATCAGCAGGCAATAAGCATGGAGCTCAGCAGTGACGAATCATGCTGCTCAACTGGCAATAATCAAGCACGTGACCAGGCAGGAATCACGCAGCTCAGCTGGCAATTGTCAAGCAGATGAGCCGACAGGAATCACGCAGCTCAGCTGGCAATTGTCATGCAGATGAGCCGGCAGGAATCACGCAGCTCAGCAGGCCCTGATCACGTGACTCTGCAGGCACTGATCACGTGGCTGATCAAGTCTAGATCACGTGACTGAGCATGCACTGATCACGTGGCTATCATGCACTGATGACGTGACTGCGCATGCACTGATGACGTGGCTGATCAGGCACTGATCACATGGCTCATCAGGCACTGATCACGTTTTTATCAGACAATGATCAGTGACTGACAGGCGCTGATCAGGGGACTGTGCACGCACTGATCAGGTGGCTGATCAGGAACTGACCACCTGACTGCGCATGCAGTGATCACGTGGCTGGTCGTTCACTGATCACGTGTTTATCATACGGTGATAATGTGACTGAGAGGCGCTGATCACTTGAATGTGCCGTCATTGATCACGTGGCTGAGCAGGCACTGATATCGTGACTGAGCATGCACTGATCATGTGCCGGGAGACGGGGAGGCATTCCACTCTGGACAAAGGTCATGAGGAAGGAGGCTCGGCATACGCAAATGGGGGATCGAGCCTCAGGAGTCCACCCGGATGTTCTCGAGCATCTCCCCCAAAACCAGAGTCTGCCTACAGTATTGCTTTGTGCTCTCACCTCTGATTTCACTGGGGGCTGTCCCCCACCACCATCTCGCTCTCTCTGTCAAAGAGTTAACTTACAGCTCCAATTCATAAAGTTCCTTGTCATTCTTCCCTTTAACTTCCAGCTGAGTCTCCATCTGGAGCGCGGAACCCACCACGCTTACTAATTATGCCTGGGCTGCTAAGACCCACTCGAGAAGGTGTCTAGGGTGAGGCAACTTTCGCTATTCGAGAGGGCGCTTGCGGCCTACGTAAGTGGTGCAAACTTCTTGTCTTGAAGTTTGATTGGTCTTCCGCGTAAACCAAGCTACTCAGTCTCTTTTCTCCACCGAATTTTCCTACTGAGCTCTCCTCATACTTTTATTCTTGACATCTCTGATTAGCATATAAATAGTCGCCTAGCCATCTCTCCTTCGAATACCCTGGATCAGTTGGGGCTGGTCCCCGGCAGGTGGCGACCGAACAGGGACCTCAGAAGGCAATACTCAAAGAGCTGAGCAGACACGAAGCACGCAATCAGCAGGCAATAAGCATGGAGCTCAGCAGTGACGAATCATGCTGCTCAACTGGCAATAATCAAGCACGTGACCAGGCAGGAATCACGCAGCTCAGCTGGCAATTGTCAAGCAGATGAGCCGACAGGAATCACGCAGCTCAGATGGCAATTGTCATGCAGATGAGCCGGCAGGAATCACGCAGCTCAGCAGGCCCTGATCACGTGACTCTGCAGGCACTGATCACGTGGCTGATCAAGTCCAGATCACGTGACTGAGCATGCACTGATCACGTGGCTATCATGCACTGATGACGTGACTGCGCATGCACTGATGACGTGGCTGATCAGGCACTGATCACATGGCTCATCATGCACTGATCACGTGTTTATCAGGCAATGATCAGTGACTGACAGGCGCTGATCAGGGGACTGTGCACGCACTGATCAGGTGGCTGATCAGGAACTGACCACCTGACTGCGCATGCAGTGATCACGTGGCTGGTCGTTCACTGATCACGTGTTTATCATACGGTGATAACGTGACTGAGAGGCGCTGATCACTTGAATGTGCCGTCATTGATCACGTGGCTGAGCAGGCACTGATATCGTGACTGAGCATGCACTGATCATGTGCCGGGAGACGGGGAGGCATTCCACTCTGGACAAAGGTCATGAGGAAGGAGGCTCGGCATACGCAAATGGGGGATCGAGCCTCAGGAGTCCACCCGGATGTTCTCGAGCATCTCCCCCCCAAAAACCAGAGTCTGCCTACAGTATTGCTTTGTGCTCTCACCTCTGATTTCACTGGGGGCTGTCCCCCACCACCATCTCGCTCTCTCTGTCAAAGAGTTAACTTACAGCTCCAATTCATAAAGTTCCTTGTCATTCTTCCCTTTAACTTCCAGCTGAGTCTCCATCTGGAGCGCGGAACCCACCACGCTTACTAATTATGCCTGGGCTGCTAAGACCCACTCGAGAAGGTGTCTAGGGTGAGGCAACTTTCGCTATTCGAGAGGGCGCTTGCGGCCTACGTAAGTGGTGCAAACTTCTTGTCTTGAAGTTTGATTGGTCTTCCGCGTAAACCAAGCTACTCAGTCTCTTTTCTCCACCGAATTTTCCTACTGAGCTCTCCTCATACTTTTATTCTTGACATCTCTGATTAGCATATAAATAGTCGCCTAGCCATCTCTCCTTCGAATACCCTGGATCAGTTGGGGCTGGTCCCCGGCAGGTGGCGACCGAACAGGGACCTCAGAAGGCAATACTCAAAGAGCTGAGCAGACACGAAGCACGCAATCAGCAGGCAATAAGCATGGAGCTCAGCAGTGACGAATCATGCTGCTCAACTGGCAATAATCAAGCACGTGACCAGGCAGGAATCACGCAGCTCAGCTGGCAATTGTCAAGCAGATGAGCCGACAGGAATCACGCAGCTCAGCTGGCAATTGTCATGCAGATGAGCCGGCAGGAATCACGCAGCTCAGCAGGCCCTGATCACGTGACTCTGCAGGCACTGATCACGTGGCTGATCAAGTCCAGATCACGTGACTGAGCATGCACTGATCACGTGGCTATCATGCACTGATGACGTGACTGCGCATGCACTGATGACGTGGCTGATCAGGCACTGATCACATGGCTCATCATGCACTGATCACGTGTTTATCAGGCAATGATCAGTGACTGACAGGCGCTGATCAGGGGACTGTGCACGCACTGATCAGGTGGCTGATCAGGAACTGACCACCTGACTGCGCATGCAGTGATCACGTGGCTGGTCGTTCACTGATCACGTGTTTATCATACGGTGATAACGTGACTGAGAGGCGCTGATCACTTGAATGTGCCGTCATTGATCACGTGGCTGAGCAGGCACTGATATCGTGACTGAGCATGCACTGATCATGTGCCGGGAGACGGGGAGGCATTCCACTCTGGACAAAGGTCATGAGGAAGGAGGCTCGGCATACGCAAATGCGGGATCGAGCCTCAGGAGTCCACCCGGATATTCTCGAGCATCTCCCCCCAAAAAACCAGAGTCTGCCTACTGTATTGCTTTGTGCTCTCACCTCTGATTTCACTGGGGGCTGTCCCCCACCACCATCTCGCTCTCCCTGTCAAAGAGTTAACTTACAGCTCAATTCATAAAGTTCCTTGTCATTCTTCCCTTTAACTTCCAGCTGAGTCTCCATCTGGAGCGCGGAACCTACCACGCTTACTAATTATGCCTGGGCTGCTAAGACCCACTCGGGAAGGTGTCTAGGGTGAGGCAACTTTCGCTATTCGAGAGGGCGCTTGCGGCCTACGTAAGTGGTGCAAATTTCTTGTCTTGAAGTTTGATTGGTCTTCCGCGTAAACCAAGCTACTCAGTCTCTTTCCTCCACCGAATTTTCCTACTGAGCTCTCCTCATACTTTTATTCCTGACATCTCTGATTAGCATATAAATAGTCGCCAAGCCATCTCTCCTTCGAATACCCTGGATCAGTTGGGGCTGGTCCCCGGCAGGTGGCGACCGAACAGGGACCTCAGAAGGCAATACTCAAAGAGCTGAGCAGACACGAAGCACGCAATCAGCAGGCAATAAGCATGGAGCTCAGCAGTGACGAATCATGCTGCTCAACTGGCAATAATCAAGCACGTGACCAGGCAGGAATCACGCAGCTCAGCTGGCAATTGTCAAGCAGATGAGCCGACAGGAATCACGCAGCTCAGCTGGCAATTGTCATGCAGATGAGCCGGCAGGAATCACGCAGCTCAGCTGGCCCTGATCACGTGACTCTGCAGGCACTGATCACGTGGCTGATCAAGTCTAGATCACGTGACTGAGCATGCACTGATCACGTGGCTATCATGCACTGATGACGTGACTGCGCATGCACTGATGACGTGGCTGATCAGGCACTGATCACATGGCTCATCATGCACTGATCACGTTTTTATCAGGCAGTGATCAGTGACTGACAGGCGCTGATCAGGGGACTGTGAACGCACTGATCAGGTGGCTGATCAGGAACTGACCACTTGGCCGCGCATGCAGTGATCACGTGGCTGGTCGTTCACTGATCACGTGTTTATCATACGGTGATAATGTGACTGAGAGGCGCTGATCACTTGAATGTGCCGTCATTGATCACGTGGCTGAGCAGGCACTGATATCGTGACTGAGCATGCACTGATCGTGTGCCGGGAGCCGGGGAGGCATTCCACTCTGGACAAAGGTCATGAGGAAGGAGGCTCGGCATACGCAAATGCGGGATCGAGCCTCAGGAGTCCACCCGGATGTTCTCGAGCATCTCCCCCCAAAAAACCAGAGTCTGCCTATGGTATTGCTTTGTGCTCTCACCTCTGATTTCACTGGGGGCTGTCCCCCACCACCATCTCGCTCTCTCTGTCAAAGAGTTAACTTACAGCTCCAATTCATAAAGTTCCTTGTCATTCTTCCCTTTAACTTCCAGCTGAGTCTCCATCTGGAGCGCGGAACCCACCACGCTTACTAATTATGCCTGGGCTGCTAAGACCCACTCGAGAAGGTGTCTAGGGTGAGGCAACTTTCGCTATTCGAGAGGGCGCTTGCGGCCTACGTAAGTGGTGCAAACTTCTTGTCTTGAAGTTTGATTGGTCTTCCGCGTAAACCAAGCTACTCAGTCTCTTTTCTCCACCGAATTTTCCTACTGAGCTCTCCTCATACTTTTATTCTTGACATCTCTGATTAGCATATAAATAGTCGCCTAGCCATCTCTCCTTCGAATACCCTGGATCAGTTGGGGCTGGTCCCCGGCAGGTGGCGACCGAACAGGGACCTCAGAAGGCAATACTCAAAGAGCTGAGCAGACACGAAGCACGCAATCAGCAGGCAATAAGCATGGAGCTCAGCAGTGACGAATCATGCTGCTCAACTGGCAATAATCAAGCACGTGACCAGGCAGGAATCACGCAGCTCAGCTGGCAATTGTCAAGCAGATGAGCCGACAGGAATCACGCAGCTCAGATGGCAATTGTCATGCAGATGAGCCGGCAGGAATCACGCAGCTCAGCAGGCCCTGATCACGTGACTCTGCAGGCACTGATCACGTGGCTGATCAAGTCCAGATCACGTGACTGAGCATGCACTGATCACGTGGCTATCATGCACTGATGACGTGACTGCGCATGCACTGATGACGTGGCTGATCAGGCACTGATCACATGGCTCATCATGCACTGATCACGTGTTTATCAGGCAATGATCAGTGACTGACAGGCGCTGATCAGGGGACTGTGCACGCACTGATCAGGTGGCTGATCAGGAACTGACCACCTGACTGCGCATGCAGTGATCACGTGGCTGGTCGTTCACTGATCACGTGTTTATCATACGGTGATAACGTGACTGAGAGGCGCTGATCACTTGAATGTGCCGTCATTGATCACGTGGCTGAGCAGGCACTGATATCGTGACTGAGCATGCACTGATCATGTGCCGGGAGACGGGGAGGCATTCCACTCTGGACAAAGGTCATGAGGAAGGAGGCTCGGCATACGCAAATGCGGGATCGAGCCTCAGGAGTCCACCCGGATATTCTCGAGCATCTCCCCCCAAAAAACCAGAGTCTGCCTACTGTATTGCTTTGTGCTCTCACCTCTGATTTCACTGGGGGCTGTCCCCCACCACCATCTCGCTCTCCCTGTCAAAGAGTTAACTTACAGCTCAATTCATAAAGTTCCTTGTCATTCTTCCCTTTAACTTCCAGCTGAGTCTCCATCTGGAGCGCGGAACCCACCACGCTTCCTAATTATGCCTGGGCTGCTAAGACCCACTCGGGAAGGTGTCTAGGGTGAGGCAACTTTCGCTATTCGAGAGGGCGCTTGCGGCCTACGTAAGTGGTGCAAACTTCTTGTCTTGAAGTTTGATTGGTCTTCCGCGTAAACCAAGCTACTCAGT
Source organism: Bos javanicus (assembly GCF_032452875.1). Taxonomy (NCBI): domain Eukaryota; kingdom Metazoa; phylum Chordata; class Mammalia; order Artiodactyla; family Bovidae; genus Bos; species Bos javanicus. The sequence continues at coordinate 57,633 of NW_026893735.1, read as the reverse complement.
CTCTTTTCTCCACCGAATTTTCCTACTGAGCTCTCCTCATACTTTTATTCTTGACATCTCTGATTAGCATATAAATAGTCGCCTAGCCATCTCTCCTTCGAATACCCTGGATCAGTTGGGGCTGGTCCCCGGCAGGTGGCGACCGAACAGGGACCTCAGAAGGCAATACTCAAAGAGCTGAGCAGACACGAAGCACGCAATCAGCAGGCAATAAGCATGGAGCTCAGCAGTGACGAATCATGCTGCTCAACTGGCAATAATCAAGCACGTGACCAGGCAGGAATCACGCAGCTCAGCTGGCAATTGTCAAGCAGATGAGCCGACAGGAATCACGCAGCTCAGCTGGCAATTGTCATGCAGATGAGCCGGCAGGAATCACGCAGCTCAGCAGGCCCTGATCACGTGACTCTGCAGGCACTGATCACGTGGCTGATCAAGTCTAGATCACGTGACTGAGCATGCACTGATCACGTGGCTATCATGCACTGATGACGTGACTGCGCATGCACTGATGACGTGGCTGATCAGGCACTGATCACATGGCTCATCAGGCACTGATCACGTTTTTATCAGACAATGATCAGTGACTGACAGGCGCTGATCAGGGGACTGTGCACGCACTGATCAGGTGGCTGATCAGGAACTGACCACCTGACTGCGCATGCAGTGATCACGTGGCTGGTCGTTCACTGATCACGTGTTTATCATACGGTGATAATGTGACTGAGAGGCGCTGATCACTTGAATGTGCCGTCATTGATCACGTGGCTGAGCAGGCACTGATATCGTGACTGAGCATGCACTGATCATGTGCCGGGAGACGGGGAGGCATTCCACTCTGGACAAAGGTCATGAGGAAGGAGGCTCGGCATACGCAAATGGGGGATCGAGCCTCAGGAGTCCACCCGGATGTTCTCGAGCATCTCCCCCCAAAAAACCAGAGTCTGCCTACAGTATTGCTTTGTGCTCTCACCTCTGATTTCACTGGGGGCTGTCCCCCACCACCATCTCGCTCTCTCTGTCAAAGAGTTAACTTACAGCTCCAATTCATAAAGTTCCTTGTCATTCTTCCCTTTAACTTCCAGCTGAGTCTCCATCTGGAGCGCGGAACCTACCACGCTTACTAATTATGCCTGGGCTGCTAAGACCCACTCGGGAAGGTGTCTAGGGTGAGGCAACTTTCGCTATTCGAGAGGGCGCTTGCGGCCTACGTAAGTGGTGCAAATTTCTTGTCTTGAAGTTTGATTGGTCTTCCGCGTAAACCAAGCTACTCAGTCTCTTTTCTCCACCGAATTTTCCTACTGAGCTCTCCTCATACTTTTATTCTTGACATCTCTGATTAGCATATAAATAGTCGCCTAGCCATCTCTCCTTCGAATACCCTGGATCAGTTGGGGCTGGTCCCCGGCAGGTGGCGACCGAACAGGGACCTCAGAAGGCAATACTCAAAGAGCTGAGCAGACACGAAGCACGCAATCAGCAGGCAATAAGCATGGAGCTCAGCAGTGACGAATCATGCTGCTCAACTGGCAATAATCAAGCACGTGACCAGGCAGGAATCACGCAGCTCAGCTGGCAATTGTCAAGCAGATGAGCCGACAGGAATCACGCAGCTCAGCTGGCAATTGTCATGCAGATGAGCCGGCAGGAATCACGCAGCTCAGCAGGCCCTGATCACGTGACTCTGCAGGCACTGATCACGTGGCTGATCAAGTCCAGATCACGTGACTGAGCATGCACTGATCACGTGGCTATCATGCACTGATGACGTGACTGCGCATGCACTGATGACGTGGCTGATCAGGCACTGATCACATGGCTCATCAGGCACTGATCACGTTTTTATCAGACAATGATCAGTGACTGACAGGCGCTGATCAGGGGACTGTGCACGCACTGATCAGGTGGCTGATCAGGAACTGACCACCTGACTGCGCATGCAGTGATCACGTGGCTGGTCGTTCACTGATCACGTGTTTATCATACGGTGATAATGTGACTGAGAGGCGCTGATCACTTGAATGTGCCGTCATTGATCACGTGGCTGAGCAGGCACTGATATCGTGACTGAGCATGCACTGATCATGTGCCGGGAGACGGGGAGGCATTCCACTCTGGACAAAGGTCATGAGGAAGGAGGCTCGGCATACGCAAATGGGGGATCGAGCCTCAGGAGTCCACCCGGATGTTCTCGAGCATCTCCCCCCAAAAAACCAGAGTCTGCCTACAGTATTGCTTTGTGCTCTCACCTCTGATTTCACTGGGGGCTGTCCCCCACCACCATCTCGCTCTCTCTGTCAAAGAGTTAACTTACAGCTCCAATTCATAAAGTTCCTTGTCATTCTTCCCTTTAACTTCCAGCTGAGTCTCCATCTGGAGCGCGGAACCCACCACGCTTACTAATTATGCCAGGGCTGCTAAGACCCACTCGAGAAGGTGTCTAGGGTGAGGCACCTTTCGCTATTCGAGAGGGCGCCTGCGGCCTACGTAAGTGGTGCAAATTTCTTGTCTTGAAGTTTGATTGGTCTTCCGCGTAAACCAAGCTACTCAGTCTCTTTTCTCCACCGAATTTTCCTACTGAGCTCTCCTCATACTTTTATTCCTGACATCTCTGATTAGCATATAAATAGTCGCCAAGCCATCTCTCCTTCGAATACCCTGGATCAGTTGGGGCTGGTCCCCGGCAGGTGGCGACCGAACAGGGACCTCAGAAGGCAATACTCAAAGAGCTGAGCAGACACGAAGCACGCAATCAGCAGGCAATAAGCATGGAGCTCAGCAGTGACGAATCATGCTGCTCAACTGGCAATAATCAAGCACGTGACCAGGCAGGAATCACGCAGCTCAGCTGGCAATTGTCAAGCAGATGAGCCGACAGGAATCACGCAGCTCAGCTGGCAATTGTCATGCAGATGAGCCGGCAGGAATCACGCAGCTCAGCAGGCCCTGATCACGTGACTCTGCAGGCACTGATCACGTGGCTGATCAAGTCTAGATCACGTGACTGAGCATGCACTGATCACGTGGCTATCATGCACTGATGACGTGACTGCGCATGCACTGATGACGTGGCTGATCAGGCACTGATCACATGGCTCATCATGCACTGATCACGTGTTTATCAGGCAATGATCAGTGACTGACAGGCGCTGATCAGGGGACTGTGCACGCACTGATCAGGTGGCTGATCAGGAACTGACCACCTGACTGCGCATGCAGTGATCACGTGGCTGGTCGTTCACTGATCACGTGTTTATCATACGGTGATAATGTGACTGAGAGGCGCTGATCACTTGAATGTGCCGTCATTGATCACGTGGCTGAGCAGGCACTGATATCGTGACTGAGCATGCACTGATCATGTGCCGGGAGACGGGGAGGCATTCCACTCTGGACAAAGGTCATGAGGAAGGAGGCTCGGCATACGCAAATGGGGGATCGAGCCTCAGGAGTCCACCCGGATGTTCTCGAGCATCTCCCCCCAAAAAACCAGAGTCTGCCTACAGTATTGCTTTGTGCTCTCACCTCTGATTTCACTGGGGGCTGTCCCCCACCACCATCTCGCTCTCCCTGTCAAAGAGTTAACTTACAGCTCAATTCATAAAGTTCCTTGTCATTCTTCCCTTTAACTTCCAGCTGAGTCTCCATCTGGAGCGCGGAACCTACCACGCTTACTAATTATGCCTGGGCTGCTAAGACCCACTCGGGAAGGTGTCTAGGGTGAGGCAACTTTCGCTATTCGAGAGGGCGCTTGCGGCCTACGTAAGTGGTGCAAATTTCTTGTCTTGAAGTTTGATTGGTCTTCCGCGTAAACCAAGCTACTCAGTCTCTTTTCTCCACCGAATTTTCCTACTGAGCTCTCCTCATACTTTTATTCTTGACATCTCTGATTAGCATATAAATAGTCGCCTAGCCATCTCTCCTTCGAATACCCTGGATCAGTTGGGGCTGGTCCCCGGCAGGTGGCGACCGAACAGGGACCTCAGAAGGCAATACTCAAAGAGCTGAGCAGACACGAAGCACGCAATCAGCAGGCAATAAGCATGGAGCTCAGCAGTGACGAATCATGCTGCTCAACTGGCAATAATCAAGCACGTGACCAGGCAGGAATCACGCAGCTCAGCTGGCAATTGTCAAGCAGATGAGCCGACAGGAATCACGCAGCTCAGATGGCAATTGTCATGCCGATGAGCCGGCAGGAATCACGCAGCTCAGCAGGCCCTGATCACGTGACTCTGCAGGCACTGATCACGTGGCTGATCAAGTCTAGATCACGTGACTGAGCATGCACTGATCACGTGGCTATCATGCACTGATGACGTGACTGCGCATGCACTGATGACGTGGCTGATCAGGCACTGATCACATGGCTCATCATGCACTGATCACGTGTTTATCAGGCAATGATCAGTGACTGACAGGCGCTGATCAGGGGACTGTGCACGCACTGATCAGGTGGCTGATCAGGAACTGACCACCTGACTGCGCATGCAGTGATCACGTGGCTGGTCGTTCACTGATCACGTGTTTATCATACGGTGATAATGTGACTGAGAGGCGCTGATCACTTGAATGTGCCGTCATTGATCACGTGGCTGAGCAGGCACTGATATCGTGACTGAGCATGCACTGATCATGTGCCGGGAGACGGGGAGGCATTCCACTCTGGACAAAGGTCATGAGGAAGGAGGCTCGGCATACGCAAATGCGGGATCGAGCCTCAGGAGTCCACCCGGATGTTCTCGAGCATCTCCCCCCAAAAACCAGAGTCTGCCTACAGTATTGCTTTGTGCTCTCACCTCTGATTTCACTGGGGGCTGTCCCCCACCACCATCTCGCTCTCTCTGTCAAAGAGTTAACTTACAGCTCCAATTCATAAAGTTCCTTGTCATTCTTCCCTTTAACTTCCAGCTGAGTCTCCATCTGGAGCGCGGAACCCACCACGCTTACTAATTATGCCAGGGCTGCTAAGACCCACTCGAGAAGGTGTCTAGGGTGAGGCACCTTTCGCTATTCGAGAGGGCGCCTGCGGCCTACGTAAGTGGTGCAAATTTCTTGTCTTGAAGTTTGATTGGTCTTCCGCGTAAACCAAGCTACTCAGTCTCTTTTCTCCACCGAATTTTCCTACTGAGCTCTCCTCATACTTTTATTCTTGACATCTCTGATTAGCATATAAATAGTCGCCTAGCCATCTCTCCTTCGAATACCCTGGATCAGTTGGGGCTGGTCCCCGGCAGGTGGCGACCGAACAGGGACCTCAGGAGGCAATACTCAAAGAGCTGAGCAGACACGAAGCACGCAATCAGCAGGCAATAAGCATGGAGCTCAGCAGTGACGAATCATGCTGCTCAACTGGCAATAATCAAGCACGTGACCAGGCAGGAATCACGCAGCTCAGCTGGCAATTGTCAAGCAGATGAGCCGACAGGAATCACGCAGCTCAGCTGGCAATTGTCATGCAGATGAGCCGGCAGGAATCACGCAGCTCAGCAGGCCCTGATCACGTGACTCTGCAGGCACTGATCACGTGGCTGATCAAGTCCAGATCACGTGACTGAGCATGCACTGATCACGTGGCTATCATGCACTGATGACGTGACTGCGCATGCACTGATGACGTGGCTGATCAGGCACTGATCACATGGCTCATCATGCACTGATCACGTGTTTATCAGGCAATGATCAGTGACTGACAGGCGCTGATCAGGGGACTGTGCACGCACTGATCAGGTGGCTGATCAGGAACTGACCACCTGACTGCGCATGCAGTGATCACGTGGCTGGTCGTTCACTGATCACGTGTTTATCATACGGTGATCACGTGACTGAGAGGCGCTGATCACGTGACTGTGCCGTCAGTGATCACGTGGCTGAGCAGGCACTGATATCGTGACTGAGCATGCACTGATCATGTGCCGGGAGCCGGGGAGGCATTCCACTCTGGACAAAGGTCATGAGGAAGGAGGCTCGGCATACGCAAATGCGGGATCGAGCCTCAGGAGTCCACCCGGATATTCTCGAGCATCTCCCCCAAAAAACCAGAGTCTGCCTACTGTATTGCTTTGTGCTCTCACCTCTGATTTCACTGGGGGCTGTCCCCCACCACCATCTCGCTCTCTCTGTCAAAGAGTTAACTTACAGCTCCAATTCATAAAGTTCCTTGTCATTCTTCCCTTTAACTTCCAGCTGAGTCTCCATCTGGAGCGCGGAACCCACCACGCTTACTAATTATGCCTGGGCTGCTAAGACCCACTCGAGAAGGTGTCTAGGGTGAGGCACCTTTCGCTATTCGAGAGGGCGCCTGCGGCCTACGTAAGTGGTGCAAACTTCTTGTCTTGAAGTTTGATTGGTCTTCCGCGTAAACCAAGCTACTCAGTCTCTTTTCTCCACCGAATTTTCCTACTGAGCTCTCCTCATACTATTATTCTTGACATCTCTGATTAGCATATAAATAGTCGCCTAGGCCATCTCTCCTTCGAATACCCTGGATCAGTTGGGGCTGGTCCCCGGCAGGTGGCGACCGAACAGGGACCTCAGGAGGCAATACTCAAAGAGCTGAGCAGACACGAACCACGCAATCAGCAGGCAATAAGCATGGAGCTCAGCAGTGACGAATCATGCTGCTCAACTGGCAATAATCAAGCACGTGACCAGGCAGGAATCACGCAGCTCAGCTGGCAATTGTCAAGCAGATGAGCCGACAGGAATCACGCAGCTCAGATGGCAATTGTCATGCAGATGAGCCGGCAGGAATCACGCAGCTCAGCAGGCCCTGATCACGTGACTCTGCAGGCACTGATCACGTGGCTGATCAAGTCCAGATCACGTGACTGAGCATGCACTGATCACGTGGCTATCATGCACTGATGACGTGACTGCGCATGCACTGATGACGTGGCTGATCAGGCACTGATCACATGGCTCATCATGCACTGATCACGTGTTTATCAGGCAATGATCAGTGACTGACAGGCGCTGATCAGGGGACTGTGCACGCACTGATCAGGTGGCTGATCAGGAACTGACCACCTGACTGCGCATGCAGTGATCACGTGGCTGGTCGTTCACTGATCACGTGTTTATCATACGGTGATCACGTGACTGAGAGGCGCTGATCACGTGACTGTGCCGTCAGTGATCACGTGGCTGAGCAGGCACTGATATCGTGACTGAGCATGCACTGATCATGTGCCGGGAGCCGGGGAGGCATTCCACTCTGGACAAAGGTCATGAGGAAGGAGGCTCGGCATACGCAAATGCGGGATCGAGCCTCAGGAGTCCACCCGGATATTCTCGAGCATCTCCCCCCAAAAAACCAGAGTCTGCCTACTGTATTGCTTTGTGCTCTCACCTCTGATTTCACTGGGGGCTGTCCCCCACCACCATCTCGCTCTCTCTGTCAAAGAGTTAACTTACAGCTCCAATTCATAAAGTTCCTTGTCATTCTTCCCTTTAACTTCCAGCTGAGTCTCCATCTGGAGCGCGGAACCCACCACGCTTACTAATTATGCCTGGGCTGCTAAGACCCACTCGAGAAGGTGTCTAGGGTGAGGCACCTTTCGCTATTCGAGAGGGCGCCTGCGGCCTACGTAAGTGGTGCAAACTTCTTGTCTTGAAGTTTGATTGGTCTTCCGCGTAAACCAAGCTACTCAGTCTCTTTTCTCCACCGAATTTTCCTACTGAGCTCTCCTCATACTATTATTCTTGACATCTCTGATTAGCATATAAATAGTCGCCTAGGCCATCTCTCCTTCGAATACCCTGGATCAGTTGGGGCTGGTCCCCGGCAGGTGGCGACCGAACAGGGACCTCAGGAGGCAATACTCAAAGAGCTGAGCAGACACGAACCACGCAATCAGCAGGCAATAAGCATGGAGCTCAGCAGTGACGAATCATGCTGCTCAACTGGCAATAATCAAGCACGTGACCAGGCAGGAATCACGCAGCTCAGCTGGCAATTGTCAAGCAGATGAGCCGACAGGAATCACGCAGCTCAGATGGCAATTGTCATGCAGATGAGCCGGCAGGAATCACGCAGCTCAGCAGGCCCTGATCACGTGACTCTGCAGGCACTGATCACGTGGCTGATCAAGTCCAGATCACGTGACTGAGCATGCACTGATCACGTGGCTATCATGCACTGATGACGTGACTGCGCATGCACTGATGACGTGGCTGATCAGGCACTGATCACATGGCTCATCATGCACTGATCACGTGTTTATCAGGCAATGATCAGTGACTGACAGGCGCTGATCAGGGGACTGTGCACGCACTGATCAGGTGGCTGATCAGGAACTGACCACCTGACTGCGCATGCAGTGATCACGTGGCTGGTCGTTCACTGATCACGTGTTTATCATACGGTGATCACGTGACTGAGAGGCGCTGATCACGTGACTGTGCCGTCAGTGATCACGTGGCTGAGCAGGCACTGATATCGTGACTGAGCATGCACTGATCATGTGCCGGGAGCCGGGGAGGCATTCCACTCTGGACAAAGGTCATGAGGAAGGAGGCTCGGCATACGCAAATGCGGGATCGAGCCTCAGGAGTCCACCCGGATATTCTCGAGCATCTCCCCCCAAAAAACCAGAGTCTGCCTACTGTATTGCTTTGTGCTCTCACCTCTGATTTCACTGGGGGCTGTCCCCCACCACCATCTCGCTCTCTCTGTCAAAGAGTTAACTTACAGCTCCAATTCATAAAGTTCCTTGTCATTCTTCCCTTTAACTTCCAGCTGAGTCTCCATCTGGAGCGCGGAACCCACCACGCTTACTAATTATGCCTGGGCTGCTAAGACCCACTCGAGAAGGTGTCTAGGGTGAGGCACCTTTCGCTATTCGAGAGGGCGCCTGCGGCCTACGTAAGTGGTGCAAACTTCTTGTCTTGAAGTTTGATTGGTCTTCCGCGTAAACCAAGCTACTCAGTCTCTTTTCTCCACCGAATTTTCCTACTGAGCTCTCCTCATACTATTATTCTTGACATCTCTGATTAGCATATAAATAGTCGCCTAGGCCATCTCTCCTTCGAATACCCTGGATCAGTTGGGGCTGGTCCCCGGCAGGTGGCGACCGAACAGGGACCTCAGGAGGCAATACTCAAAGAGCTGAGCAGACACGAACCACGCAATCAGCAGGCAATAAGCATGGAGCTCAGCAGTGACGAATCATGCTGCTCAACTGGCAATAATCAAGCACGTGACCAGGCAGGAATCACGCAGCTCAGCTGGCAATTGTCAAGCAGATGAGCCGACAGGAATCACGCAGCTCAGATGGCAATTGTCATGCAGATGAGCCGGCAGGAATCACGCAGCTCAGCAGGCCCTGATCACGTGACTCTGCAGGCACTGATCACGTGGCTGATCAAGTCCAGATCACGTGACTGAGCATGCACTGATCACGTGGCTATCATGCACTGATGACGTGACTGCGCATGCACTGATGACGTGGCTGATCAGGCACTGATCACATGGCTCATCATGCACTGATCACGTGTTTATCAGGCAATGATCAGTGACTGACAGGCGCTGATCAGGGGACTGTGCACGCACTGATCAGGTGGCTGATCAGGAACTGACCACCTGACTGCGCATGCAGTGATCACGTGGCTGGTCGTTCACTGATCACGTGTTTATCATACGGTGATCACGTGACTGAGAGGCGCTGATCACGTGACTGTGCCGTCAGTGATCACGTGGCTGAGCAGGCACTGATATCGTGACTGAGCATGCACTGATCATGTGCCGGGAGCCGGGGAGGCATTCCACTCTGGACAAAGGTCATGAGGAAGGAGGCTCGGCATACGCAAATGCGGGATCGAGCCTCAGGAGTCCACCCGGATATTCTCGAGCATCTCCCCCAAAAAACCAGAGTCTGCCTACTGTATTGCTTTGTGCTCTCACCTCTGATTTCACTGGGGGCTGTCCCCCACCACCATCTCGCTCTCTCTGTCAAAGAGTTAACTTACAGCTCCAATTCATAAAGTTCCTTGTCATTCTTCCCTTTAACTTCCAGCTGAGTCTCCATCTGGAGCGCGGAACCCACCACGCTTACTAATTATGCCTGGGCTGCTAAGACCCACTCGAGAAGGTGTCTAGGGTGAGGCACCTTTCGCTATTCGAGAGGGCGCCTGCGGCCTACGTAAGTGGTGCAAACTTCTTGTCTTGAAGTTTGATTGGTCTTCCGCGTAAACCAAGCTACTCAGTCTCTTTTCTCCACCGAATTTTCCTACTGAGCTCTCCTCATACTATTATTCTTGACATCTCTGATTAGCATATAAATAGTCGCCTAGGCCATCTCTCCTTCGAATACCCTGGATCAGTTGGGGCTGGTCCCCGGCAGGTGGCGACCGAACAGGGACCTCAGGAGGCAATACTCAAAGAGCTGAGCAGACACGAACCACGCAATCAGCAGGCAATAAGCATGGAGCTCAGCAGTGACGAATCATGCTGCTCAACTGGCAATAATCAAGCACGTGACCAGGCAGGAATCACGCAGCTCAGCTGGCAATTGTCAAGCAGATGAGCCGACAGGAATCACGCAGCTCAGATGGCAATTGTCATGCAGATGAGCCGGCAGGAATCACGCAGCTCAGCAGGCCCTGATCACGTGACTCTGCAGGCACTGATCACGTGGCTGATCAAGTCCAGATCACGTGACTGAGCATGCACTGATCACGTGGCTATCATGCACTGATGACGTGACTGCGCATGCACTGATGACGTGGCTGATCAGGCACTGATCACATGGCTCATCATGCACTGATCACGTGTTTATCAGGCAATGATCAGTGACTGACAGGCGCTGATCAGGGGACTGTGCACGCACTGATCAGGTGGCTGATCAGGAACTGACCACCTGACTGCGCATGCAGTGATCACGTGGCTGGTCGTTCACTGATCACGTGTTTATCATACGGTGATCACGTGACTGAGAGGCGCTGATCACGTGACTGTGCCGTCAGTGATCACGTGGCTGAGCAGGCACTGATATCGTGACTGAGCATGCACTGATCATGTGCCGGGAGCCGGGGAGGCATTCCACTCTGGACAAAGGTCATGAGGAAGGAGGCTCGGCATACGCAAATGCGGGATCGAGCCTCAGGAGTCCACCCGGATATTCTCGAGCATCTCCCCCAAAAAACCAGAGTCTGCCTACTGTATTGCTTTGTGCTCTCACCTCTGATTTCACTGGGGGCTGTCCCCCACCACCATCTCGCTCTCTCTGTCAAAGAGTTAACTTACAGCTCCAATTCATAAAGTTCCTTGTCATTCTTCCCTTTAACTTCCAGCTGAGTCTCCATCTGGAGCGCGGAACCCACCACGCTTACTAATTATGCCTGGGCTGCTAAGACCCACTCGAGAAGGTGTCTAGGGTGAGGCACCTTTCGCTATTCGAGAGGGCGCCTGCGGCCTACGTAAGTGGTGCAAACTTCTTGTCTTGAAGTTTGATTGGTCTTCCGCGTAAACCAAGCTACTCAGTCTCTTTTCTCCACCGAATTTTCCTACTGAGCTCTCCTCATACTATTATTCTTGACATCTCTGATTAGCATATAAATAGTCGCCTAGGCCATCTCTCCTTCGAATACCCTGGATCAGTTGGGGCTGGTCCCCGGCAGGTGGCGACCGAACAGGGACCTCAGGAGGCAATACTCAAAGAGCTGAGCAGACACGAACCACGCAATCAGCAGGCAATAAGCATGGAGCTCAGCAGTGACGAATCATGCTGCTCAACTGGCAATAATCAAGCACGTGACCAGGCAGGAATCACGCAGCTCAGCTGGCAATTGTCAAGCAGATGAGCCGACAGGAATCACGCAGCTCAGATGGCAATTGTCATGCAGATGAGCCGGCAGGAATCACGCAGCTCAGCAGGCCCTGATCACGTGACTCTGCAGGCACTGATCACGTGGCTGATCAAGTCCAGATCACGTGACTGAGCATGCACTGATCACGTGGCTATCATGCACTGATGACGTGACTGCGCATGCACTGATGACGTGGCTGATCAGGCACTGATCACATGGCTCATCATGCACTGATCACGTGTTTATCAGGCAATGATCAGTGACTGACAGGCGCTGATCAGGGGACTGTGCACGCACTGATCAGGTGGCTGATCAGGAACTGACCACCTGACTGCGCATGCAGTGATCACGTGGCTGGTCGTTCACTGATCACGTGTTTATCATACGGTGATCACGTGACTGAGAGGCGCTGATCACGTGACTGTGCCGTCAGTGATCACGTGGCTGAGCAGGCACTGATATCGTGACTGAGCATGCACTGATCATGTGCCGGGAGCCGGGGAGGCATTCCACTCTGGACAAAGGTCATGAGGAAGGAGGCTCGGCATACGCAAATGCGGGATCGAGCCTCAGGAGTCCACCCGGATATTCTCGAGCATCTCCCCCCAAAAAAACCAGAGTCTGCCTACTGTATTGCTTTGTGCTCTCACCTCTGATTTCACTGGGGGCTGTCCCCCACCACCATCTCGCTCTCTCTGTCAAAGAGTTAACTTACAGCTCCAATTCATAAAGTTCCTTGTCATTCTTCCCTTTAACTTCCAGCTGAGTCTCCATCTGGAGCGCGGAACCCACCACGCTTACTAATTATGCCTGGGCTGCTAAGACCCACTCGAGAAGGTGTCTAGGGTGAGGCACCTTTCGCTATTCGAGAGGGCGCCTGCGGCCTACGTAAGTGGTGCAAACTTCTTGTCTTGAAGTTTGATTGGTCTTCCGCGTAAACCAAGCTACTCAGTCTCTTTTCTCCACCGAATTTTCCTACTGAGCTCTCCTCATACTATTATTCTTGACATCTCTGATTAGCATATAAATAGTCGCCTAGGCCATCTCTCCTTCGAATACCCTGGATCAGTTGGGGCTGGTCCCCGGCAGGTGGCGACCGAACAGGGACCTCAGGAGGCAATACTCAAAGAGCTGAGCAGACACGAACCACGCAATCAGCAGGCAATAAGCATGGAGCTCAGCAGTGACGAATCATGCTGCTCAACTGGCAATAATCAAGCACGTGACCAGGCAGGAATCACGCAGCTCAGCTGGCAATTGTCAAGCAGATGAGCCGACAGGAATCACGCAGCTCAGATGGCAATTGTCATGCAGATGAGCCGGCAGGAATCACGCAGCTCAGCAGGCCCTGATCACGTGACTCTGCAGGCACTGATCACGTGGCTGATCAAGTCCAGATCACGTGACTGAGCATGCACTGATCACGTGGCTATCATGCACTGATGACGTGACTGCGCATGCACTGATGACGTGGCTGATCAGGCACTGATCACATGGCTCATCATGCACTGATCACGTGTTTATCAGGCAATGATCAGTGACTGACAGGCGCTGATCAGGGGACTGTGCACGCACTGATCAGGTGGCTGATCAGGAACTGACCACCTGACTGCGCATGCAGTGATCACGTGGCTGGTCGTTCACTGATCACGTGTTTATCATACGGTGATCACGTGACTGAGAGGCGCTGATCACGTGACTGTGCCGTCAGTGATCACGTGGCTGAGCAGGCACTGATATCGTGACTGAGCATGCACTGATCATGTGCCGGGAGCCGGGGAGGCATTCCACTCTGGACAAAGGTCATGAGGAAGGAGGCTCGGCATACGCAAATGCGGGATCGAGCCTCAGGAGTCCACCCGGATATTCTCGAGCATCTCCCCCAAAAAACCAGAGTCTGCCTACTGTATTGCTTTGTGCTCTCACCTCTGATTTCACTGGGGGCTGTCCCCCACCACCATCTCGCTCTCTCTGTCAAAGAGTTAACTTACAGCTCCAATTCATAAAGTTCCTTGTCATTCTTCCCTTTAACTTCCAGCTGAGTCTCCATCTGGAGCGCGGAACCCACCACGCTTACTAATTATGCCTGGGCTGCTAAGACCCACTCGAGAAGGTGTCTAGGGTGAGGCACCTTTCGCTATTCGAGAGGGCGCCTGCGGCCTACGTAAGTGGTGCAAACTTCTTGTCTTGAAGTTTGATTGGTCTTCCGCGTAAACCAAGCTACTCAGTCTCTTTTCTCCACCGAATTTTCCTACTGAGCTCTCCTCATACTATTATTCTTGACATCTCTGATTAGCATATAAATAGTCGCCTAGGCCATCTCTCCTTCGAATACCCTGGATCAGTTGGGGCTGGTCCCCGGCAGGTGGCGACCGAACAGGGACCTCAGGAGGCAATACTCAAAGAGCTGAGCAGACACGAACCACGCAATCAGCAGGCAATAAGCATGGAGCTCAGCAGTGACGAATCATGCTGCTCAACTGGCAATAATCAAGCACGTGACCAGGCAGGAATCACGCAGCTCAGCTGGCAATTGTCAAGCAGATGAGCCGACAGGAATCACGCAGCTCAGCTGGCAATTGTCATGCAGATGAGCCGGCAGGAATCACGCAGCTCAGCAGGCCCTGATCACGTGACTCTGCAGGCACTGATCACGTGGCTGATCAAGTCCAGATCACGTGACTGAGCATGCACTGATCACGTGGCTATCATGCACTGATGACGTGACTGCGCATGCACTGATGACGTGGCTGATCAGGCACTGATCACATGGCTCATCATGCACTGATCACGTGTTTATCAGGCAATGATCAGTGACTGACAGGCGCTGATCAGGGGACTGTGCACGCACTGATCAGGTGGCTGATCAGGAACTGACCACCTGACTGCGCATGCAGTGATCACGTGGCTGGTCGTTCACTGATCACGTGTTTATCATACGGTGATCACGTGACTGAGAGGCGCTGATCACGTGACTGTGCCGTCAGTGATCACGTGGCTGAGCAGGCACTGATATCGTGACTGAGCATGCACTGATCATGTGCCGGGAGCCGGGGAGGCATTCCACTCTGGACAAAGGTCATGAGGAAGGAGGCTCGGCATACGCAAATGCGGGATCGAGCCTCAGGAGTCCACCCGGATATTCTCGAGCATCTCCCCCAAAAACCAGAGTCTGCCTACTGTATTGCTTTGTGCTCTCACCTCTGATTTCACTGGGGGCTGTCCCCCACCACCATCTCGCTCTCTCTGTCAAAGAGTTAACTTACAGCTCCAATTCATAAAGTTCCTTGTCATTCTTCCCTTTAACTTCCAGCTGAGTCTCCATCTGGAGCGCGGAACCCACCACGCTTACTAATTATGCCTGGGCTGCTAAGACCCACTCGAGAAGGTGTCTAGGGTGAGGCACCTTTCGCTATTCGAGAGGGCGCCTGCGGCCTACGTAAGTGGTGCAAACTTCTTGTCTTGAAGTTTGATTGGTCTTCCGCGTAAACCAAGCTACTCAGTCTCTTTTCTCCACCGAATTTTCCTACTGAGCTCTCCTCATACTATTATTCTTGACATCTCTGATTAGCATATAAATAGTCGCCTAGGCCATCTCTCCTTCGAATACCCTGGATCAGTTGGGGCTGGTCCCCGGCAGGTGGCGACCGAACAGGGACCTCAGGAGGCAATACTCAAAGAGCTGAGCAGACACGAACCACGCAATCAGCAGGCAATAAGCATGGAGCTCAGCAGTGACGAATCATGCTGCTCAACTGGCAATAATCAAGCACGTGACCAGGCAGGAATCACGCAGCTCAGCTGGCAATTGTCAAGCAGATGAGCCGACAGGAATCACGCAGCTCAGATGGCAATTGTCATGCAGATGAGCCGGCAGGAATCACGCAGCTCAGCAGGCCCTGATCACGTGACTCTGCAGGCACTGATCACGTGGCTGATCAAGTCCAGATCACGTGACTGAGCATGCACTGATCACGTGGCTATCATGCACTGATGACGTGACTGCGCATGCACTGATGACGTGGCTGATCAGGCACTGATCACATGGCTCATCATGCACTGATCACGTGTTTATCAGGCAATGATCAGTGACTGACAGGCGCTGATCAGGGGACTGTGCACGCACTGATCAGGTGGCTGATCAGGAACTGACCACCTGACTGCGCATGCAGTGATCACGTGGCTGGTCGTTCACTGATCACGTGTTTATCATACGGTGATCACGTGACTGAGAGGCGCTGATCACGTGACTGTGCCGTCAGTGATCACGTGGCTGAGCAGGCACTGATATCGTGACTGAGCATGCACTGATCATGTGCCGGGAGCCGGGGAGGCATTCCACTCTGGACAAAGGTCATGAGGAAGGAGGCTCGGCATACGCAAATGCGGGATCGAGCCTCAGGAGTCCACCCGGATATTCTCGAGCATCTCCCCCAAAAACCAGAGTCTGCCTACTGTATTGCTTTGTGCTCTCACCTCTGATTTCACTGGGGGCTGTCCCCCACCACCATCTCGCTCTCTCTGTCAAAGAGTTAACTTACAGCTCCAATTCATAAAGTTCCTTGTCATTCTTCCCTTTAACTTCCAGCTGAGTCTCCATCTGGAGCGCGGAACCCACCACGCTTACTAATTATGCCTGGGCTGCTAAGACCCACTCGAGAAGGTGTCTAGGGTGAGGCACCTTTCGCTATTCGAGAGGGCGCCTGCGGCCTACGTAAGTGGTGCAAACTTCTTGTCTTGAAGTTTGATTGGTCTTCCGCGTAAACCAAGCTACTCAGTCTCTTTTCTCCACCGAATTTTCCTACTGAGCTCTCCTCATACTATTATTCTTGACATCTCTGATTAGCATATAAATAGTCGCCTAGGCCATCTCTCCTTCGAATACCCTGGATCAGTTGGGGCTGGTCCCCGGCAGGTGGCGACCGAACAGGGACCTCAGGAGGCAATACTCAAAGAGCTGAGCAGACACGAACCACGCAATCAGCAGGCAATAAGCATGGAGCTCAGCAGTGACGAATCATGCTGCTCAACTGGCAATAATCAAGCACGTGACCAGGCAGGAATCACGCAGCTCAGCTGGCAATTGTCAAGCAGATGAGCCGACAGGAATCACGCAGCTCAGATGGCAATTGTCATGCAGATGAGCCGGCAGGAATCACGCAGCTCAGCAGGCCCTGATCACGTGACTCTGCAGGCACTGATCACGTGGCTGATCAAGTCCAGATCACGTGACTGAGCATGCACTGATCACGTGGCTATCATGCACTGATGACGTGACTGCGCATGCACTGATGACGTGGCTGATCAGGCACTGATCACATGGCTCATCATGCACTGATCACGTGTTTATCAGGCAATGATCAGTGACTGACAGGCGCTGATCAGGGGACTGTGCACGCACTGATCAGGTGGCTGATCAGGAACTGACCACCTGACTGCGCATGCAGTGATCACGTGGCTGGTCGTTCACTGATCACGTGTTTATCATACGGTGATCACGTGACTGAGAGGCGCTGATCACGTGACTGTGCCGTCAGTGATCACGTGGCTGAGCAGGCACTGATATCGTGACTGAGCATGCACTGATCATGTGCCGGGAGACGGGGAGGCATTCCACTCTGGACAAAGGTCATGAGGAAGGAGGCTCGGCATACGCAAATGCGGGATCGAGCCTCAGGAGTCCACCCGGATATTCTCGAGCATCTCCCCCAAAAAAACCAGAGTCTGCCTACTGTATTGCTTTGTGCTCTCACCTCTGATTTCACTGGGGGCTGTCCCCCACCACCATCTCGCTCTCTCTGTCAAAGAGTTAACTTACAGCTCCAATTCATAAAGTTCCTTGTCATTCTTCCCTTTAACTTCCAGCTGAGTCTCCATCTGGAGCGCGGAACCCACCACGCTTACTAATTATGCCTGGGCTGCTAAGACCCACTCGAGAAGGTGTCTAGGGTGAGGCACCTTTCGCTATTCGAGAGGGCGCCTGCGGCCTACGTAAGTGGTGCAAACTTCTTGTCTTGAAGTTTGATTGGTCTTCCGCGTAAACCAAGCTACTCAGTCTCTTTTCTCCACCGAATTTTCCTACTGAGCTCTCCTCATACTATTATTCTTGACATCTCTGATTAGCATATAAATAGTCGCCTAGGCCATCTCTCCTTCGAATACCCTGGATCAGTTGGGGCTGGTCCCCGGCAGGTGGCGACCGAACAGGGACCTCAGGAGGCAATACTCAAAGAGCTGAGCAGACACGAACCACGCAATCAGCAGGCAATAAGCATGGAGCTCAGCAGTGACGAATCATGCTGCTCAACTGGCAATAATCAAGCACGTGACCAGGCAGGAATCACGCAGCTCAGCTGGCAATTGTCAAGCAGATGAGCCGACAGGAATCACGCAGCTCAGATGGCAATTGTCATGCAGATGAGCCGGCAGGAATCACGCAGCTCAGCAGGCCCTGATCACGTGACTCTGCAGGCACTGATCACGTGGCTGATCAAGTCCAGATCACGTGACTGAGCATGCACTGATCACGTGGCTATCATGCACTGATGACGTGACTGCGCATGCACTGATGACGTGGCTGATCAGGCACTGATCACATGGCTCATCATGCACTGATCACGTGTTTATCAGGCAATGATCAGTGACTGACAGGCGCTGATCAGGGGACTGTGCACGCACTGATCAGGTGGCTGATCAGGAACTGACCACCTGACTGCGCATGCAGTGATCACGTGGCTGGTCGTTCACTGATCACGTGTTTATCATACGGTGATCACGTGACTGAGAGGCGCTGATCACGTGACTGTGCCGTCAGTGATCACGTGGCTGAGCAGGCACTGATATCGTGACTGAGCATGCACTGATCATGTGCCGGGAGCCGGGGAGGCATTCCACTCTGGACAAAGGTCATGAGGAAGGAGGCTCGGCATACGCAAATGCGGGATCGAGCCTCAGGAGTCCACCCGGATATTCTCGAGCATCTCCCCCCAAAAAACCAGAGTCTGCCTACTGTATTGCTTTGTGCTCTCACCTCTGATTTCACTGGGGGCTGTCCCCCACCACCATCTCGCTCTCTCTGTCAAAGAGTTAACTTACAGCTCCAATTCATAAAGTTCCTTGTCATTCTTCCCTTTAACTTCCAGCTGAGTCTCCATCTGGAGCGCGGAACCCACCACGCTTACTAATTATGCCTGGGCTGCTAAGACCCACTCGAGAAGGTGTCTAGGGTGAGGCACCTTTCGCTATTCGAGAGGGCGCCTGCGGCCTACGTAAGTGGTGCAAACTTCTTGTCTTGAAGTTTGATTGGTCTTCCGCGTAAACCAAGCTACTCAGTCTCTTTTCTCCACCGAATTTTCCTACTGAGCTCTCCTCATACTATTATTCTTGACATCTCTGATTAGCATATAAATAGTCGCCTAGGCCATCTCTCCTTCGAATACCCTGGATCAGTTGGGGCTGGTCCCCGGCAGGTGGCGACCGAACAGGGACCTCAGGAGGCAATACTCAAAGAGCTGAGCAGACACGAACCACGCAATCAGCAGGCAATAAGCATGGAGCTCAGCAGTGACGAATCATGCTGCTCAACTGGCAATAATCAAGCACGTGACCAGGCAGGAATCACGCAGCTCAGCTGGCAATTGTCAAGCAGATGAGCCGACAGGAATCACGCAGCTCAGATGGCAATTGTCATGCAGATGAGCCGGCAGGAATCACGCAGCTCAGCAGGCCCTGATCACGTGACTCTGCAGGCACTGATCACGTGGCTGATCAAGTCCAGATCACGTGACTGAGCATGCACTGATCACGTGGCTATCATGCACTGATGACGTGACTGCGCATGCACTGATGACGTGGCTGATCAGGCACTGATCACATGGCTCATCATGCACTGATCACGTGTTTATCAGGCAATGATCAGTGACTGACAGGCGCTGATCAGGGGACTGTGCACGCACTGATCAGGTGGCTGATCAGGAACTGACCACCTGACTGCGCATGCAGTGATCACGTGGCTGGTCGTTCACTGATCACGTGTTTATCATACGGTGATCACGTGACTGAGAGGCGCTGATCACGTGACTGTGCCGTCAGTGATCACGTGGCTGAGCAGGCACTGATATCGTGACTGAGCATGCACTGATCATGTGCCGGGAGCCGGGGAGGCATTCCACTCTGGACAAAGGTCATGAGGAAGGAGGCTCGGCATACGCAAATGCGGGATCGAGCCTCAGGAGTCCACCCGGATATTCTCGAGCATCTCCCCCAAAAAACCAGAGTCTGCCTACTGTATTGCTTTGTGCTCTCACCTCTGATTTCACTGGGGGCTGTCCCCCACCACCATCTCGCTCTCTCTGTCAAAGAGTTAACTTACAGCTCCAATTCATAAAGTTCCTTGTCATTCTTCCCTTTAACTTCCAGCTGAGTCTCCATCTGGAGCGCGGAACCCACCACGCTTACTAATTATGCCTGGGCTGCTAAGACCCACTCGAGAAGGTGTCTAGGGTGAGGCACCTTTCGCTATTCGAGAGGGCGCCTGCGGCCTACGTAAGTGGTGCAAACTTCTTGTCTTGAAGTTTGATTGGTCTTCCGCGTAAACCAAGCTACTCAGTCTCTTTTCTCCACCGAATTTTCCTACTGAGCTCTCCTCATACTATTATTCTTGACATCTCTGATTAGCATATAAATAGTCGCCTAGGCCATCTCTCCTTCGAATACCCTGGATCAGTTGGGGCTGGTCCCCGGCAGGTGGCGACCGAACAGGGACCTCAGGAGGCAATACTCAAAGAGCTGAGCAGACACGAACCACGCAATCAGCAGGCAATAAGCATGGAGCTCAGCAGTGACGAATCATGCTGCTCAACTGGCAATAATCAAGCACGTGACCAGGCAGGAATCACGCAGCTCAGCTGGCAATTGTCAAGCAGATGAGCCGACAGGAATCACGCAGCTCAGATGGCAATTGTCATGCAGATGAGCCGGCAGGAATCACGCAGCTCAGCAGGCCCTGATCACGTGACTCTGCAGGCACTGATCACGTGGCTGATCAAGTCCAGATCACGTGACTGAGCATGCACTGATCACGTGGCTATCATGCACTGATGACGTGACTGCGCATGCACTGATGACGTGGCTGATCAGGCACTGATCACATGGCTCATCATGCACTGATCACGTGTTTATCAGGCAATGATCAGTGACTGACAGGCGCTGATCAGGGGACTGTGCACGCACTGATCAGGTGGCTGATCAGGAACTGACCACCTGACTGCGCATGCAGTGATCACGTGGCTGGTCGTTCACTGATCACGTGTTTATCATACGGTGATCACGTGACTGAGAGGCGCTGATCACGTGACTGTGCCGTCAGTGATCACGTGGCTGAGCAGGCACTGATATCGTGACTGAGCATGCACTGATCATGTGCCGGGAGCCGGGGAGGCATTCCACTCTGGACAAAGGTCATGAGGAAGGAGGCTCGGCATACGCAAATGCGGGATCGAGCCTCAGGAGTCCACCCGGATATTCTCGAGCATCTCCCCCAAAAAACCAGAGTCTGCCTACTGTATTGCTTTGTGCTCTCACCTCTGATTTCACTGGGGGCTGTCCCCCACCACCATCTCGCTCTCTCTGTCAAAGAGTTAACTTACAGCTCCAATTCATAAAGTTCCTTGTCATTCTTCCCTTTAACTTCCAGCTGAGTCTCCATCTGGAGCGCGGAACCCACCACGCTTACTAATTATGCCTGGGCTGCTAAGACCCACTCGAGAAGGTGTCTAGGGTGAGGCACCTTTCGCTATTCGAGAGGGCGCCTGCGGCCTACGTAAGTGGTGCAAACTTCTTGTCTTGAAGTTTGATTGGTCTTCCGCGTAAACCAAGCTACTCAGTCTCTTTTCTCCACCGAATTTTCCTACTGAGCTCTCCTCATACTATTATTCTTGACATCTCTGATTAGCATATAAATAGTCGCCTAGGCCATCTCTCCTTCGAATACCCTGGATCAGTTGGGGCTGGTCCCCGGCAGGTGGCGACCGAACAGGGACCTCAGGAGGCAATACTCAAAGAGCTGAGCAGACACGAACCACGCAATCAGCAGGCAATAAGCATGGAGCTCAGCAGTGACGAATCATGCTGCTCAACTGGCAATAATCAAGCACGTGACCAGGCAGGAATCACGCAGCTCAGCTGGCAATTGTCAAGCAGATGAGCCGACAGGAATCACGCAGCTCAGATGGCAATTGTCATGCAGATGAGCCGGCAGGAATCACGCAGCTCAGCAGGCCCTGATCACGTGACTCTGCAGGCACTGATCACGTGGCTGATCAAGTCCAGATCACGTGACTGAGCATGCACTGATCACGTGGCTATCATGCACTGATGACGTGACTGCGCATGCACTGATGACGTGGCTGATCAGGCACTGATCACATGGCTCATCATGCACTGATCACGTGTTTATCAGGCAATGATCAGTGACTGACAGGCGCTGATCAGGGGACTGTGCACGCACTGATCAGGTGGCTGATCAGGAACTGACCACCTGACTGCGCATGCAGTGATCACGTGGCTGGTCGTTCACTGATCACGTGTTTATCATACGGTGATCACGTGACTGAGAGGCGCTGATCACGTGACTGTGCCGTCAGTGATCACGTGGCTGAGCAGGCACTGATATCGTGACTGAGCATGCACTGATCATGTGCCGGGAGCCGGGGAGGCATTCCACTCTGGACAAAGGTCATGAGGAAGGAGGCTCGGCATACGCAAATGCGGGATCGAGCCTCAGGAGTCCACCCGGATATTCTCGAGCATCTCCCCCCAAAAACCAGAGTCTGCCTACTGTATTGCTTTGTGCTCTCACCTCTGATTTCACTGGGGGCTGTCCCCCACCACCATCTCGCTCTCTCTGTCAAAGAGTTAACTTACAGCTCCAATTCATAAAGTTCCTTGTCATTCTTCCCTTTAACTTCCAGCTGAGTCTCCATCTGGAGCGCGGAACCCACCACGCTTACTAATTATGCCTGGGCTGCTAAGACCCACTCGAGAAGGTGTCTAGGGTGAGGCACCTTTCGCTATTCGAGAGGGCGCCTGCGGCCTACGTAAGTGGTGCAAACTTCTTGTCTTGAAGTTTGATTGGTCTTCCGCGTAAACCAAGCTACTCAGTCTCTTTTCTCCACCGAATTTTCCTACTGAGCTCTCCTCATACTATTATTCTTGACATCTCTGATTAGCATATAAATAGTCGCCTAGGCCATCTCTCCTTCGAATACCCTGGATCAGTTGGGGCTGGTCCCCGGCAGGTGGCGACCGAACAGGGACCTCAGGAGGCAATACTCAAAGAGCTGAGCAGACACGAACCACGCAATCAGCAGGCAATAAGCATGGAGCTCAGCAGTGACGAATCATGCTGCTCAACTGGCAATAATCAAGCACGTGACCAGGCAGGAATCACGCAGCTCAGCTGGCAATTGTCAAGCAGATGAGCCGACAGGAATCACGCAGCTCAGATGGCAATTGTCATGCAGATGAGCCGGCAGGAATCACGCAGCTCAGCAGGCCCTGATCACGTGACTCTGCAGGCACTGATCACGTGGCTGATCAAGTCCAGATCACGTGACTGAGCATGCACTGATCACGTGGCTATCATGCACTGATGACGTGACTGCGCATGCACTGATGACGTGGCTGATCAGGCACTGATCACATGGCTCATCATGCACTGATCACGTGTTTATCAGGCAATGATCAGTGACTGACAGGCGCTGATCAGGGGACTGTGCACGCACTGATCAGGTGGCTGATCAGGAACTGACCACCTGACTGCGCATGCAGTGATCACGTGGCTGGTCGTTCACTGATCACGTGTTTATCATACGGTGATCACGTGACTGAGAGGCGCTGATCACGTGACTGTGCCGTCAGTGATCACGTGGCTGAGCAGGCACTGATATCGTGACTGAGCATGCACTGATCATGTGCCGGGAGACGGGGAGGCATTCCACTCTGGACAAAGGTCATGAGGAAGGAGGCTCGGCATACGCAAATGCGGGATCGAGCCTCAGGAGTCCACCCGGATATTCTCGAGCATCTCCCCCCAAAAAAACCAGAGTCTGCCTACTGTATTGCTTTGTGCTCTCACCTCTGATTTCACTGGGGGCTGTCCCCCACCACCATCTCGCTCTCTCTGTCAAAGAGTTAACTTACAGCTCCAATTCATAAAGTTCCTTGTCATTCTTCCCTTTAACTTCCAGCTGAGTCTCCATCTGGAGCGCGGAACCCACCACGCTTACTAATTATGCCTGGGCTGCTAAGACCCACTCGAGAAGGTGTCTAGGGTGAGGCACCTTTCGCTATTCGAGAGGGCGCCTGCGGCCTACGTAAGTGGTGCAAACTTCTTGTCTTGAAGTTTGATTGGTCTTCCGCGTAAACCAAGCTACTCAGTCTCTTTTCTCCACCGAATTTTCCTACTGAGCTCTCCTCATACTATTATTCTTGACATCTCTGATTAGCATATAAATAGTCGCCTAGGCCATCTCTCCTTCGAATACCCTGGATCAGTTGGGGCTGGTCCCCGGCAGGTGGCGACCGAACAGGGACCTCAGGAGGCAATACTCAAAGAGCTGAGCAGACACGAACCACGCAATCAGCAGGCAATAAGCATGGAGCTCAGCAGTGACGAATCATGCTGCTCAACTGGCAATAATCAAGCACGTGACCAGGCAGGAATCACGCAGCTCAGCTGGCAATTGTCAAGCAGATGAGCCGACAGGAATCACGCAGCTCAGATGGCAATTGTCATGCAGATGAGCCGGCAGGAATCACGCAGCTCAGCAGGCCCTGATCACGTGACTCTGCAGGCACTGATCACGTGGCTGATCAAGTCCAGATCACGTGACTGAGCATGCACTGATCACGTGGCTATCATGCACTGATGACGTGACTGCGCATGCACTGATGACGTGGCTGATCAGGCACTGATCACATGGCTCATCATGCACTGATCACGTGTTTATCAGGCAATGATCAGTGACTGACAGGCGCTGATCAGGGGACTGTGCACGCACTGATCAGGTGGCTGATCAGGAACTGACCACCTGACTGCGCATGCAGTGATCACGTGGCTGGTCGTTCACTGATCACGTGTTTATCATACGGTGATCACGTGACTGAGAGGCGCTGATCACGTGACTGTGCCGTCAGTGATCACGTGGCTGAGCAGGCACTGATATCGTGACTGAGCATGCACTGATCATGTGCCGGGAGCCGGGGAGGCATTCCACTCTGGACAAAGGTCATGAGGAAGGAGGCTCGGCATACGCAAATGCGGGATCGAGCCTCAGGAGTCCACCCGGATATTCTCGAGCATCTCCCCCCAAAAAACCAGAGTCTGCCTACTGTATTGCTTTGTGCTCTCACCTCTGATTTCACTGGGGGCTGTCCCCCACCACCATCTCGCTCTCTCTGTCAAAGAGTTAACTTACAGCTCCAATTCATAAAGTTCCTTGTCATTCTTCCCTTTAACTTCCAGCTGAGTCTCCATCTGGAGCGCGGAACCCACCACGCTTACTAATTATGCCTGGGCTGCTAAGACCCACTCGAGAAGGTGTCTAGGGTGAGGCACCTTTCGCTATTCGAGAGGGCGCCTGCGGCCTACGTAAGTGGTGCAAACTTCTTGTCTTGAAGTTTGATTGGTCTTCCGCGTAAACCAAGCTACTCAGTCTCTTTTCTCCACCGAATTTTCCTACTGAGCTCTCCTCATACTATTATTCTTGACATCTCTGATTAGCATATAAATAGTCGCCTAGGCCATCTCTCCTTCGAATACCCTGGATCAGTTGGGGCTGGTCCCCGGCAGGTGGCGACCGAACAGGGACCTCAGGAGGCAATACTCAAAGAGCTGAGCAGACACGAACCACGCAATCAGCAGGCAATAAGCATGGAGCTCAGCAGTGACGAATCATGCTGCTCAACTGGCAATAATCAAGCACGTGACCAGGCAGGAATCACGCAGCTCAGCTGGCAATTGTCAAGCAGATGAGCCGACAGGAATCACGCAGCTCAGCTGGCAATTGTCATGCAGATGAGCCGGCAGGAATCAAGCTCAGATGGCAGTCATGCAGCTGAGGCAGGAATCACGCAGCTCAGCTGGCAATTGTAGCAGATGAGCCGACAGGAATCACGCAGCTCAGATGGCAATTGTCATGCAGATGAGCCGGCAGGAATCACGCAGCTCAGCAGGCCCTGATCACGTGACTCTGCAGGCACTGATCACGTGGCTGATCAAGTCCAGATCACGTGACTGAGCATGCACTGATCACGTGGCTATCATGCACTGATGACGTGACTGCGCATGCACTGATGACGTGGCTGATCAGGCACTGATCACATGGCTCATCATGCACTGATCACGTGTTTATCAGGCAATGATCAGTGACTGACAGGCGCTGATCATGGGACTGTGCACGCACTGATCACGTGGCTATCATGCACTGATCACGTGACTGCGCATGCACTGATGACGTGGCTGTTCGGGCACTGATCACGTGTTTATCAGGCAGTGATCAGTGACTGACAGGCGCTGATCAGGGGACTGTGCACGCACTGATCAGGTGGCTGATCAGGAACTGACCACCTGACTGCGCATGCAGTGATCACGTGGCTGGTCGTTCACTGATCACGTGTTTATCATACGGTGATCACGTGACTGAGAGGCGCTGATCACGTGACTGTGCCGTCAGTGATCACGTGGCTGAGCAGGCACTGATATCGTGACTGAGCATGCACTGATCATGTGCCGGGAGCCGGGGAGGCATTCCACTCTGGACAAAGGTCATGAGGAAGGAGGCTCGGCATACGCAAATGCGGGATCGAGCCTCAGGAGTCCACCCGGATATTCTCGAGCATCTCCCCCCAAAAAACCAGAGTCTGCCTACTGTATTGCTTTGTGCTCTCACCTCTGATTTCACTGGGGGCTGTCCCCCACCACCATCTCGCTCTCTCTGTCAAAGAGTTAACTTACAGCTCCAATTCATAAAGTTCCTTGTCATTCTTCCCTTTAACTTCCAGCTGAGTCTCCATCTGGAGCGCGGAACCCACCACGCTTACTAATTATGCCTGGGCTGCTAAGACCCACTCGAGAAGGTGTCTAGGGTGAGGCACCTTTCGCTATTCGAGAGGGCGCCTGCGGCCTACGTAAGTGGTGCAAACTTCTTGTCTTGAAGTTTGATTGGTCTTCCGCGTAAACCAAGCTACTCAGTCTCTTTTCTCCACCGAATTTTCCTACTGAGCTCTCCTCATACTATTATTCTTGACATCTCTGATTAGCATATAAATAGTCGCCTAGGCCATCTCTCCTTCGAATACCCTGGATCAGTTGGGGCTGGTCCCCGGCAGGTGGCGACCGAACAGGGACCTCAGGAGGCAATACTCAAAGAGCTGAGCAGACACGAACCACGCAATCAGCAGGCAATAAGCATGGAGCTCAGCAGTGACGAATCATGCTGCTCAACTGGCAATAATCAAGCACGTGACCAGGCAGGAATCACGCAGCTCAGCTGGCAATTGTCAAGCAGATGAGCCGACAGGAATCACGCAGCTCAGATGGCAATTGTCATGCAGATGAGCCGGCAGGAATCACGCAGCTCAGCAGGCCCTGATCACGTGACTCTGCAGGCACTGATCACGTGGCTGATCAAGTCCAGATCACGTGACTGAGCATGCACTGATCACGTGGCTATCATGCACTGATGACGTGACTGCGCATGCACTGATGACGTGGCTGATCAGGCACTGATCACATGGCTCATCATGCACTGATCACGTGTTTATCAGGCAATGATCAGTGACTGACAGGCGCTGATCATGGGACTGTGCACGCACTGATCACGTGGCTATCATGCACTGATCACGTGACTGCGCATGCACTGATGACGTGGCTGTTCGGGCACTGATCACGTGTTTATCAGGCAGTGATCAGTGACTGACAGGCGCTGATCAGGGGACTGTGCACGCACTGATCAGGTGGCTGATCAGGAACTGACCACCTGACCGCGCATGCAGTGATCACGTGGCTGGTCGTTCACTGATCACGTGTTTATCATACGGTGATCACGTGACTGAGAGGCGCTGATCACGTGACTGTGCCGTCAGTGATCACGTGGCTGAGCAGGCACTGATATCGTGACTGAGCATGCACTGATCATGTGCCGGGAGCCGGGGAGGCATTCCACTCTGGACAAAGGTCATGAGGAAGGAGGCTCGGCATACGCAAATGCGGGATCGAGCCTCAGGAGTCCACCCGGATATTCTCGAGCATCTCCCCCCAAAAACCGGAGTCTGCCTACTGTATTGCTTTGTGCTCTCACCTCTGATTTCACTGGGGGCTGTCCCCCACCACCATCTCGCTCTCTCTGTCAAAGAGTTAACTTACAGCTCCAATTCATAAAGTTCCTTGTCATTCTTCCCTTTAACTTCCAGCTGAGTCTCCATCTGGAGCGCGGAACCCACCACGCTTACTAATTATGCCTGGGCTGCTAAGACCCACTCGAGAAGGTGTCTAGGGTGAGGCACCTTTCGCTATTCGAGAGGGCGCCTGCGGCCTACGTAAGTGGTGCAAACTTCTTGTCTTGAAGTTTGATTGGTCTTCCGCGTAAACCAAGCTACTCAGTCTCTTTTCTCCACCGAATTTTCCTACTGAGCTCTCCTCATACTATTATTCTTGACATCTCTGATTAGCATATAAATAGTCGCCTAGCCATCTCTCCTTCGAATACCCTGGATCAGTTGGGGCTGGTCCCCGGCAGGTGGCGACCGAACAGGGACCTCAGGAGGCAATACTCAAAGAGCTGAGCAGACACGAAGCACGCAATCAGCAGGCAATAAGCATGGAGCTCAGCAGTGACGAATCATGCTGCTCAACTGGCAATAATCAAGCACGTGACCAGGCAGGAATCACGCAGCTCAGCTGGCAATTGTCAAGCAGATGAGCCGACAGGAATCACGCAGCTCAGCTGGCAATTGTCATGCAGATGAGCCGGCAGGAATCACGCAGCTCAGCAGGCCCTGATCACGTGACTCTGCAGGCACTGATCACGTGGCTGATCAAGTCCAGATCACGTGACTGAGCATGCACTGATCACGTGGCTATCATGCACTGATGACGTGACTGCGCATGCACTGATGACGTGGCTGATCAGGCACTGATCACATGGCTCATCATGCACTGATCACGTGTTTATCAGGCAATGATCAGTGACTGACAGGCGCTGATCAGGGGACTGTGCACGCACTGATCAGGTGGCTGATCAGGAACTGACCACCTGACTGCGCATGCAGTGATCACGTGGCTGGTCGTTCACTGATCACGTGTTTATCATACGGTGATAACGTGACTGAGAGGCGCTGATCACTTGAATGTGCCGTCATTGATCACGTGGCTGAGCAGGCACTGATATCGTGACTGAGCATGCACTGATCATGTGCCGGGAGCCGGGGAGGCATTCCACTCTGGACAAAGGTCATGAGGAAGGAGGCTCGGCATACGCAAATGGGGGATCGAGCCTCAGGAGTCCACCCGGATGTTCTCGAGCATCTCCCCCAAAAAAACCAGAGTCTGCCTACTGTATTGCTTTGTGCTCTCACCTCTGATTTCACTGGGGGCTGTCCCCCACCACCATCTCGCTCTCTCTGTCAAAGAGTTAACTTACAGCTCCAATTCATAAAGTTCCTTGTCATTCTTCCCTTTAACTTCCAGCTGAGTCTCCATCTGGAGCGCGGAACCCACCACGCTTACTAATTATGCCTGGGCTGCTAAGACCCACTCGGGAAGGTGTCTAGGGTGAGGCACCTTTCGCTATTCGAGAGGGCGCCTGCGGCCTACGTAAGTGGTGCAAACTTCTTGTCTTGAAGTTTGATTGGTCTTCCGCGTAAACCAAGCTACTCAGTCTCTTTTCTCCACCGAATTTTCCTACTGAGCTCTCCTCATACTTTTATTCTTGACATCTCTGATTAGCATATAAATAGTCGCCTAGCCATCTCTCCTTCGAATACCCTGGATCAGTTGGGGCTGGTCCCCGGCAGGTGGCGACCGAACAGGGACCTCAGGAGGCAATACTCAAAGAGCTGAGCAGACACGAACCACGCAATCAGCAGGCAATAAGCATGGAGCTCAGCAGTGACGAATCATGCTGCTCAACTGGCAATAATCAAGCACGTGACCAGGCAGGAATCACGCAGCTCAGCTGGCAATTGTCAAGCAGATGAGCCGACAGGAATCACGCAGCTCAGATGGCAATTGTCATGCAGATGAGCCGGCAGGAATCACGCAGCTCAGCAGGCCCTGATCACGTGACTCTGCAGGCACTGATCACGTGGCTGATCAAGTCCAGATCACGTGACTGAGCATGCACTGATCACGTGGCTATCATGCACTGATGACGTGACTGCGCATGCACTGATGACGTGGCTGATCAGGCACTGATCACATGGCTCATCATGCACTGATCACGTGTTTATCAGGCAATGATCAGTGACTGACAGGCGCTGATCAGGGGACTGTGCACGCACTGATCAGGTGGCTGATCAGGAACTGACCACCTGACTGCGCATGCAGTGATCACGTGGCTGGTCGTTCACTGATCACGTGTTTATCATACGGTGATAACGTGACTGAGAGGCGCTGATCACTTGAATGTGCCGTCATTGATCACGTGGCTGAGCAGGCACTGATATCGTGACTGAGCATGCACTGATCATGTGCCGGGAGCCGGGGAGGCATTCCACTCTGGACAAAGGTCATGAGGAAGGAGGCTCGGCATACGCAAATGCGGGATCGAGCCTCAGGAGTCCACCCGGATGTTCTCGAGCATCTCCCCCAAAACCAGAGTCTGCCTACTGTATTGCTTTGTGCTCTCACCTCTGATTTCACTGGGGGCTGTCCCCCACCACCATCTCGCT
The DNA here is from genome assembly GCF_032452875.1 of Bos javanicus. Lineage (NCBI taxonomy): Eukaryota > Metazoa > Chordata > Mammalia > Artiodactyla > Bovidae > Bos > Bos javanicus. The sequence goes on along the minus strand of NW_026893735.1, from coordinate 26,874 downwards.
CTCTCTGTCAAAGAGTTAACTTACAGCTCCAATTCATAAAGTTCCTTGTCATTCTTCCCTTTAACTTCCAGCTGAGTCTCCATCTGGAGCGCGGAACCCACCACGCTTACTAATTATGCCTGGGCTGCTAAGACCCACTCGGGAAGGTGTCTAGGGTGAGGCACCTTTCGCTATTCGAGAGGGCGCCTGCGGCCTACGTAAGTGGTGCAAACTTCTTGTCTTGAAGTTTGATTGGTCTTCCGCGTAAACCAAGCTACTCAGTCTCTTTTCTCCACCGAATTTTCCTACTGAGCTCTCCTCATACTTTTATTCCTGACATCTCTGATTAGCATATAAATAGTCGCCTAGCCATCTCTCCTTCGAATACCCTGGATCAGTTGGGGCTGGTCCCCGGCAGGTGGCGACCGAACAGGGACCTCAGGAGGCAATACTCAAAGAGCTGAGCAGACACGAAGCACGCAATCAGCAGGCAATAAGCATGGAGCTCAGCAGTGACGAATCATGCTGCTCAACTGGCAATAATCAAGCACGTGACCAGGCAGGAATCACGCAGCTCAGCTGGCAATTGTCAAGCAGATGAGCCGACAGGAATCACGCAGCTCAGATGGCAATTGTCATGCAGATGAGCCGGCAGGAATCACGCAGCTCAGCAGGCCCTGATCACGTGACTCTGCAGGCACTGATCACGTGGCTGATCAAGTCCAGATCACGTGACTGAGCATGCACTGATCACGTGGCTATCATGCACTGATGACGTGACTGCGCATGCACTGATGACGTGGCTGATCAGGCACTGATCACATGGCTCATCATGCACTGATCACGTGTTTATCAGGCAATGATCAGTGACTGACAGGCGCTGATCAGGGGACTGTGCACGCACTGATCAGGTGGCTGATCAGGAACTGACCACCTGACTGCGCATGCAGTGATCACGTGGCTGGTCGTTCACTGATCACGTGTTTATCATACGGTGATAACGTGACTGAGAGGCGCTGATCACTTGAATGTGCCGTCATTGATCACGTGGCTGAGCAGGCACTGATATCGTGACTGAGCATGCACTGATCATGTGCCGGGAGACGGGGAGGCATTCCACTCTGGACAAAGGTCATGAGGAAGGAGGCTCGGCATACGCAAATGGGGGATCGAGCCTCAGGAGTCCACCCGGATGTTCTCGAGCATCTCCCCCCCAAAAAAACCAGAGTCTGCCTACTGTATTGCTTTGTGCTCTCACCTCTGATTTCACTGGGGGCTGTCCCCCACCACCATCTCGCTCTCCCTGTCAAAGAGTTAACTTACAGCTCAATTCATAAAGTTCCTTGTCATTCTTCCCTTTAACTTCCAGCTGAGTCTCCATCTGGAGCGCGGAACCCACCACGCTTACTAATTATGCCTGGGCTGCTAAGACCCACTCGGGAAGGTGTCTAGGGTGAGGCACCTTTCGCTATTCGAGAGGGCGCCTGCGGCCTACGTAAGTGGTGCAAATTTCTTGTCTTGAAGTTTGATTGGTCTTCCGCGTAAACCAAGCTACTCAGTCTCTTTTCTCCACCGAATTTTCCTACTGAGCTCTCCTCATACTTTTATTCTTGACATCTCTGATTAGCATATAAATAGTCGCCTAGCCATCTCTCCTTCGAATACCCTGGATCAGTTGGGGCTGGTCCCCGGCAGGTGGCGACCGAACAGGGACCTCAGGAGGCAATACTCAAAGAGCTGAGCAGACACGAAGCACGCAATCAGCAGGCAATAAGCATGGAGCTCAGCAGTGACGAATCATGCTGCTCAACTGGCAATAATCAAGCACGTGACCAGGCAGGAATCACGCAGCTCAGCTGGCAATTGTCAAGCAGATGAGCCGACAGGAATCACGCAGCTCAGATGGCAATTGTCATGCAGATGAGCCGGCAGGAATCACGCAGCTCAGCAGGCCCTGATCACGTGACTCTGCAGGCACTGATCACGTGGCTGATCAAGTCCAGATCACGTGACTGAGCATGCACTGATCACGTGGCTATCATGCACTGATGACGTGACTGCGCATGCACTGATGACGTGGCTGATCAGGCACTGATCACATGGCTCATCATGCACTGATCACGTGTTTATCAGGCAATGATCAGTGACTGACAGGCGCTGATCAGGGGACTGTGCACGCACTGATCAGGTGGCTGATCAGGAACTGACCACCTGACTGCGCATGCAGTGATCACGTGGCTGGTCGTTCACTGATCACGTGTTTATCATACGGTGATAACGTGACTGAGAGGCGCTGATCACTTGAATGTGCCGTCATTGATCACGTGGCTGAGCAGGCACTGATATCGTGACTGAGCATGCACTGATCATGTGCCGGGAGACGGGGAGGCATTCCACTCTGGACAAAGGTCATGAGGAAGGAGGCTCGGCATACGCAAATGGGGGATCGAGCCTCAGGAGTCCACCCGGATATTCTCGAGCATCTCCCCCCAAAAACCAGAGTCTGCCTACTGTATTGCTTTGTGCTCTCACCTCTGATTTCACTGGGGGCTGTCCCCCACCACCATCTCGCTCTCTCTGTCAAAGAGTTAACTTACAGCTCCAATTCATAAAGTTCCTTGTCATTCTTCCCTTTAACTTCCAGCTGAGTCTCCATCTGGAGCGCGGAACCCACCACGCTTACTAATTATGCCTGGGCTGCTAAGACCCACTCGGGAAGGTGTCTAGGGTGAGGCACCTTTCGCTATTCGAGAGGGCGCCTGCGGCCTACGTAAGTGGTGCAAATTTCTTGTCTTGAAGTTTGATTGGTCTTCCGCGTAAACCAAGCTACTCAGTCTCTTTTCTCCACCGAATTTTCCTACTGAGCTCTCCTCATACTTTTATTCTTGACATCTCTGATTAGCATATAAATAGTCGCCTAGCCATCTCTCCTTCGAATACCCTGGATCAGTTGGGGCTGGTCCCCGGCAGGTGGCGACCGAACAGGGACCTCAGGAGGCAATACTCAAAGAGCTGAGCAGACACGAAGCACGCAATCAGCAGGCAATAAGCATGGAGCTCAGCAGTGACGAATCATGCTGCTCAACTGGCAATAATCAAGCACGTGACCAGGCAGGAATCACGCAGCTCAGCTGGCAATTGTCAAGCAGATGAGCCGACAGGAATCACGCAGCTCAGATGGCAATTGTCATGCAGATGAGCCGGCAGGAATCACGCAGCTCAGCAGGCCCTGATCACGTGACTCTGCAGGCACTGATCACGTGGCTGATCAAGTCCAGATCACGTGACTGAGCATGCACTGATCACGTGGCTATCATGCACTGATGACGTAGACTGCGCATGCACTGATGACGTGGCTGATCAGGCACTGATCACATGGCTCATCATGCACTGATCACGTGTTTATCAGGCAATGATCAGTGACTGACAGGCGCTGATCATGGGACTGTGCACGCACTGATCAGGTGGCTGATCAGGAACTGACCACCTGACTGCGCATGCAGTGATCACGTGGCTGGTCGTTCACTGATCACGTGTTTATCATAAGGTGATAACGTGACTGAGAGGCGCTGATCACTTGAATGTGCCGTCATTGATCACGTGGCTGAGCAGGCACTGATATCGTGACTGAGCATGCACTGATCATGTGCCGGGAGACGGGGAGGCATTCCACTCTGGACAAAGGTCATGAGGAAGGAGGCTCGGCATACGCAAATGCGGGATCGAGCCTCAGGAGTCCACCCGGATGTTCTCGAGCATCTCCCCCAAAAAAACCAGAGTCTGCCTACTGTATTGCTTTGTGCTCTCACCTCTGATTTCACTGGGGGCTGTCCCCCACCACCATCTCGCTCTCCCTGTCAAAGAGTTAACTTACAGCTCCAATTCATAAAGTTCCTTGTCATTCTTCCCTTTAACTTCCAGCTGAGTCTCCATCTGGAGCGAGGAACCCACCACGCTTACTAATTATGCCTGGGCTGCTAAGACCCACTCGAGAAGGTGTCTAGGGTGAGGCACCTTTCGCTATTCGAGAGGGCGCTTGCGGCCTACGTAAGTGGTGCAAATTTCTTGTCTTGAAGTTTGATTGGTCTTCCGCGTAAACCAAGCTACTCAGTCTCTTTTCTCCACCGAATTTTCCTACTGAGCTCTCCTCATACTTTTATTCTTGACATCTCTGATTAGCATATAAATAGTCGCCTAGCCATCTCTCCTTCGAATACCCTGGATCAGTTGGGGCTGGTCCCCGGCAGGTGGCGACCGAACAGGGACCTCAGGAGGCAATACTCAAAGAGCTGAGCAGACACGAAGCACGCAATCAGCAGGCAATAAGCATGGAGCTCAGCAGTGACGAATCATGCTGCTCAACTGGCAATAATCAAGCACGTGACCAGGCAGGAATCACGCAGCTCAGCTGGCAATTGTCAAGCAGATGAGCCGACAGGAATCACGCAGCTCAGATGGCAATTGTCATGCAGATGAGCCGGCAGGAATCACGCAGCTCAGCAGGCCCTGATCACGTGACTCTGCAGGCACTGATCACGTGGCTGATCAAGTCCAGATCACGTGACTGAGCATGCACTGATCACGTGGCTATCATGCACTGATGACGTGACTGCGCATGCACTGATGACGTGGCTGATCAGGCACTGATCACATGGCTCATCATGCACTGATCACGTGTTTATCAGGCAATGATCAGTGACTGACAGGCGCTGATCAGGGGACTGTGCACGCACTGATCAGGTGGCTGATCAGGAACTGACCACCTGACTGCGCATGCAGTGATCACGTGGCTGGTCGTTCACTGATCACGTGTTTATCATACGGTGATAACGTGACTGAGAGGCGCTGATCACTTGAATGTGCCGTCATTGATCACGTGGCTGAGCAGGCACTGATATCGTGACTGAGCATGCACTGATCATGTGCCGGGAGACGGGGAGGCATTCCACTCTGGACAAAGGTCATGAGGAAGGAGGCTCGGCATACGCAAATGGGGGATCGAGCCTCAGGAGTCCACCCGGATGTTCTCGAGCATCTCCCCCCAAAAACCAGAGTCTGCCTACTGTATTGCTTTGTGCTCTCACCTCTGATTTCACTGGGGGCTGTCCCCCACCACCATCTCGCTCTCTCTGTCAAAGAGTTAACTTACAGCTCCAATTCATAAAGTTCCTTGTCATTCTTCCCTTTAACTTCCAGCTGAGTCTCCATCTGGAGCGCGGAACCCACCACGCTTACTAATTATGCCTGGGCTGCTAAGACCCACTCGAGAAGGTGTCTAGGGTGAGGCACCTTTCGCTATTCGAGAGGGCGCCTGCGGCCTACGTAAGTGGTGCAAATTTCTTGTCTTGAAGTTTGATTGGTCTTCCGCGTAAACCAAGCTACTCAGTCTCTTTTCTCCACCGAATTTTCCTACTGAGCTCTCCTCATACTTTTATTCTTGACATCTCTGATTAGCATATAAATAGTCGCCTAGCCATCTCTCCTTCGAATACCCTGGATCAGTTGGGGCTGGTCCCCGGCAGGTGGCGACCGAACAGGGACCTCAGGAGGCAATACTCAAAGAGCTGAGCAGACACGAAGCACGCAATCAGCAGGCAATAAGCATGGAGCTCAGCAGTGACGAATCATGCTGCTCAACTGGCAATAATCAAGCACGTGACCAGGCAGGAATCACGCAGCTCAGCTGGCAATTGTCAAGCAGATGAGCCGACAGGAATCACGCAGCTCAGATGGCAATTGTCATGCAGATGAGCCGGCAGGAATCACGCAGCTCAGCAGGCCCTGATCACGTGACTCTGCAGGCACTGATCACGTGGCTGATCAAGTCCAGATCACGTGACTGAGCATGCACTGATCACGTGGCTATCATGCACTGATGACGTGACTGCGCATGCACTGATGACGTGGCTGATCAGGCACTGATCACATGGCTCATCATGCACTGATCACGTGTTTATCAGGCAATGATCAGTGACTGACAGGCGCTGATCAGGGGACTGTGCACGCACTGATCAGGTGGCTGATCAGGAACTGACCACCTGACTGCGCATGCAGTGATCACGTGGCTGGTCGTTCACTGATCACGTGTTTATCATACGGTGATAACGTGACTGAGAGGCGCTGATCACTTGAATGTGCCGTCATTGATCACGTGGCTGAGCAGGCACTGATATCGTGACTGAGCATGCACTGATCATGTGCCGGGAGACGGGGAGGCATTCCACTCTGGACAAAGGTCATGAGGAAGGAGGCTCGGCATACGCAAATGCGGGATCGAGCCTCAGGAGTCCACCCGGATGTTCTCGAGCATCTCCCCCCAAAAACCAGAGTCTGCCTACTGTATTGCTTTGTGCTCTCACCTCTGATTTCACTGGGGGCTGTCCCCCACCACCATCTCGCTCTCTCTGTCAAAGAGTTAACTTACAGCTCCAATTCATAAAGTTCCTTGTCATTCTTCCCTTTAACTTCCAGCTGAGTCTCCATCTGGAGCGCGGAACGCACCACGCTTACTAATTATGCCTGGGCTGCTAAGACCCACTGGGGAAGGTGTCTAGGGTGAGGCACCTTTCGCTATTCGAGAGGGCGCCTGCGGCCTACGTAAGTGGTTCAAACTTCTTGTCTTGAAGTTTGATTGGTCTTCCGCGTAAACCAAGCTACTCAGTCTCTTTTCTCCACCGAATTTTCCTACTGAGCTCTCCTCATACTTTTATTCTTGACATCTCTGATTAGCATATAAATAGTCGCCTAGCCATCTCTCCTTCGAATACCCTGGATCAGTTGGGGCTGGTCCCGGGCAGGTGGCGACCGAACAGGGACCTCAGGAGGCAATACTCAAAGAGCTGAGCAGACACGAACCACGCAATCAGCAGGCAATAAGCATGGAGCTCAGCAGTGACGAATCATGCTGCTCAACTGGCAATAATCAAGCACGTGACCAGGCAGGAATCACGCAGCTCAGCTGGCAATTGTCAAGCAGATGAACCGACAGGAATCACGCAGCTCAGCTGGCAATTGTCATGCAGATGAGCCGGCAGGAATCACGCAGCTCAGCAGGCCCTGATCACGTGACTCTGCAGGCACTGATCACGTGGCTGATCAAGTCCAGATCACGTGACTGAGCATGCACTGATCACGTGGCTATCATGCACTGATGACGTGACTGCGCATGCACTGATGACGTGGCTGATCAGGCACTGATCACATGGCTCATCATGCACTGATCACGTGTTTATCAGGCAATGATCAGTGACTGACAGGCGCTGATCAGGGGACTGTGCACGCACTGATCAGGTGGCTGATCAGGAACTGACCACCTGACTGCGCATGCAGTGATCACGTGGCTGGTCGTTCACTGATCACGTGTTTATCATACGGTGATAACGTGACTGAGAGGCGCTGATCACTTGAATGTGCCGTCATTGATCACGTGGCTGAGCAGGCACTGATATCGTGACTGAGCATGCACTGATCATGTGCCGGGAGACGGGGAGGCATTCCACTCTGGACAAAGGTCATGAGGAAGGAGGCTCGGCATACGCAAATGCGGGATCGAGCCTCAGGAGTCCACCCGGATGTTCTCGAGCATCTCCCCCAAAACCAGAGTCTGCCTACTGTATTGCTTTGTGCTCTCACCTCTGATTTCACTGGGGGCTGTCCCCCACCACCATCTCGCTCTCTCTGTCAAAGAGTTAACTTACAGCTCAATTCATAAAGTTCCTTGTCATTCTTCCCTTTAACTTCCAGCTGAGTCTCCATCTGGAGCGCGGAACCCACCACGCTTACTAATTATGCCTGGGCTGCTAAGACCCACTCGAGAAGGTGTCTAGGGTGAGGCACCTTTCGCTATTCGAGAGGGCGCCTGCGGCCTACGTAAGTGGTGCAAACTTCTTGTCTTGAAGTTTGATTGGTCTTCCGCGTAAACCAAGCTACTCAGTCTCTTTTCTCCACCGAATTTTCCTACTGAGCTCTCCTCATACTTTTATTCTTGACATCTCTGATTAGCATATAAATAGTCGCCTAGCCATCTCTCCTTCGAATACCCTGGATCAGTTGGGGCTGGTCCCCGGCAGGTGGCGACCGAACAGGGACCTCAGGAGGCAATACTCAAAGAGCTGAGCAGACACGAACCACGCAATCAGCAGGCAATAAGCATGGAGCTCAGCAGTGACGAATCATGCTGCTCAACTGGCAATAATCAAGCACGTGACCAGGCAGGAATCACGCAGCTCAGCTGGCAATTGTCAAGCAGATGAGCCGACAGGAATCACGCAGCTCAGATGGCAATTGTCATGCAGATGAGCCGGCAGGAATCACGCAGCTCAGCAGGCCCTGATCACGTGACTCTGCAGGCACTGATCACGTGGCTGATCAAGTACAGATCACGTGACTGAGCATGCACTGATCACGTGGCTATCATGCACTGATGACGTGACTGCGCATGCACTGATGACGTGGCTGATCAGGCACTGATCACATGGCTCATCATGCACTGATCACGTGTTTATCAGGCAATGATCAGTGACTGACAGGCGCTGATCAGGGGACTGTGCACGCACTGATCAGGTGGCTGATCAGGAACTGACCACCTGACTGCGCATGCAGTGATCACGTGGCTGGTCGTTCACTGATCACGTGTTTATCATACGGTGATAACGTGACTGAGAGGCGCTGATCACTTGAATGTGCCGTCATTGATCACGTGGCTGAGCAGGCACTGATATCGTGACTGAGCATGCACTGATCATGTGCCGGGAGACGGGGAGGCATTCCACTCTGGACAAAGGTCATGAGGAAGGAGGCTCGGCATACGCAAATGGGGGATCGAGCCTCAGGAGTCCACCCGGATGTTCTCGAGCATCTCCCCCCAAAAACCAGAGTCTGCCTACTGTATTGCTTTGTGCTCTCACCTCTGATTTCACTGGGGGCTGTCCCCCACCACCATCTCGCTCTCTCTGTCAAAGAGTTAACTTACAGCTCCAATTCATAAAGTTCCTTGTCATTCTTCCCTTTAACTTCCAGCTGAGTCTCCATCTGGAGCGCGGAACCCACCACGCTTACTAATTATGCCTGGGCTGCTAAGACCCACTCGAGAAGGTGTCTAGGGTGAGGCACCTTTCGCTATTCGAGAGGGCGCCTGCGGCCTACGTAAGTGGTGCAAATTTCTTGTCTTGAAGTTTGATTGGTCTTCCGCGTAAACCAAGCTACTCAGTCTCTTTTCTCCACCGAATTTTCCTACTGAGCTCTCCTCATACTATTATTCTTGACATCTCTGATTAGCATATAAATAGTCGCCTAGCCATCTCTCCTTCGAATACCCTGGATCAGTTGGGGCTGGTCCCCGGCAGGTGGCGACCGAACAGGGACCTCAGGAGGCAATACTCAAAGAGCTGAGCAGACACGAAGCACGCAATCAGCAGGCAATAAGCATGGAGCTCAGCAGTGACGAATCATGCTGCTCAACTGGCAATAATCAAGCACGTGACCAGGCAGGAATCACGCAGCTCAGCTGGCAATTGTCAAGCAGATGAGCCGACAGGAATCACGCAGCTCAGCTGGCAATTGTCATGCAGATGAGCCGGCAGGAATCACGCAGCTCAGCAGGCCCTGATCACGTGACTCTGCAGGCACTGATCACGTGGCTGATCAAGTCCAGATCACGTGACTGAGCATGCACTGATCACGTGGCTATCATGCACTGATGACGTGACTGCGCATGCACTGATGACGTGGCTGATCAGGCACTGATCACATGGCTCATCATGCACTGATCACGTGTTTATCAGGCAATGATCAGTGACTGACAGGCGCTGATCAGGGGACTGTGCACGCACTGATCAGGTGGCTGATCAGGAACTGACCACCTGACTGCGCATGCAGTGATCACGTGGCTGGTCGTTCACTGATCACGTGTTTATCATACGGTGATAACGTGACTGAGAGGCGCTGATCACTTGAATGTGCCGTCATTGATCACGTGGCTGAGCAGGCACTGATATCGTGACTGAGCATGCACTGATCATGTGCCGGGAGACGGGGAGGCATTCCACTCTGGACAAAGGTCATGAGGAAGGAGGCTCGGCATACGCAAATGGGGGATCGAGCCTCAGGAGTCCACCCGGATGTTCTCGAGCATCTCCCCCCAAAAAACCAGAGTCTGCCTACAGTATTGCTTTGTGCTCTCACCTCTGATTTCACTGGGGGCTGTCCCCCACCACCATCTCGCTCTCCCTGTCAAAGAGTTAACTTACAGCTCCAATTCATAAAGTTCCTTGTCATTCTTCCCTTTAACTTCCAGCTGAGTCTCCATCTGGAGCGCGGAACCCACCACGCTTACTAATTATGCCTGGGCTGCTAAGACCCACTCGAGAAGGTGTCTAGGGTGAGGCACCTTTCGCTATTCGAGAGGGCGCCTGCGGCCTACGTAAGTGGTGCAAATTTCTTGTCTTGAAGTTTGATTGGTCTTCCGCGTAAACCAAGCTACTCAGTCTCTTTTCTCCACCGAATTTTCCTACTGAGCTCTCCTCATACTTTTATTCTTGACATCTCTGATTAGCATATAAATAGTCGCCTAGCCATCTCTCCTTCGAATACCCTGGATCAGTTGGGGCTGGTCCCCGGCAGGTGGCGACCGAACAGGGACCTCAGGAGGCAATACTCAAAGAGCTGAGCAGACACGAACCATGCAATCAGCAGGCAATAAGCATGGAGCTCAGCAGTGACGAATCATGCTGCTCAACTGGCAATAATCAAGCACGTGACCAGGCAGGAATCACGCAGCTCAGCTGGCAATTGTAAAGCAGATGAGCCGACAGGAATCACGCAGCTCAGATGGCAATTTTCATGCAGATGAGCCGGCAGGAATCACGCAGCTCAGCAGGCCCTGATCACGTGACTCTGCAGGCACTGATCACGTGGCTGATCAAGTACAGATCACGTGACTGAGCATGCACTGATCACGTGGCTATCATGCACTGATGACGTGACTGCGCATGCACTGATGACGTGGCTGATCAGGCACTGATCACATGGCTCATCATGCACTGATCACGTGTTTATCAGGCAATGATCAGTGACTGACAGGCGCTGATCAGGGGACTGTGCACGCACTGATCAGGTGGCTGATCAGGAACTGACCACCTGACTGCGCATGCAGTGATCACGTGGCTGGTCGTTCACTGATCACGTGTTTATCATACGGTGATAACGTGACTGAGAGGCGCTGATCACTTGAATGTGCCGTCATTGATCACGTGGCTGAGCAGGCACTGATATCGTGACTGAGCATGCACTGATCATGTGCCGGGAGACGGGGAGGCATTCCACTCTGGACAAAGGTCATGAGGAAGGAGGCTCGGCATACGCAAATGCGGGATCGAGCCTCAGGAGTCCACCCGGATATTCTCGAGCATCTCCCCCAAAAAACCAGAGTCTGCCTACTGTATTGCTTTGTGCTCTCACCTCTGATTTCACTGGGGGCTGTCCCCCACCACCATCTCGCTCTCCCTGTCAAAGAGTTAACTTACAGCTCCAATTCATAAAGTTCCTTGTCATTCTTCCCTTTAACTTCCAGCTGAGTCTCCATCTGGAGCGCGGAACCCACCACGCTTACTAATTATGCCTGGGCTGCTAAGACCCACTCGAGAAGGTGTCTAGGGTGAGGCACCTTTCGCTATTCGAGAGGGCGCCTGCGGCCTACGTAAGTGGTGCAAATTTCTTGTCTTGAAGTTTGATTGGTCTTCCGCGTAAACCAAGCTACTCAGTCTCTTTTCTCCACCGAATTTTCCTACTGAGCTCTCCTCATACTTTTATTCTTGACATCTCTGATTAGCATATAAATAGTCGCCTAGCCATCTCTCCTTCGAATACCCTGGATCAGTTGGGGCTGGTCCCCGGCAGGTGGCGACCGAACAGGGACCTCAGGAGGCAATACTCAAAGAGCTGAGCAGACACGAAGCACGCAATCAGCAGGCAATAAGCATGGAGCTCAGCAGTGACGAATCATGCTGCTCAACTGGCAATAATCAAGCACGTGACCAGGCAGGAATCACGCAGCTCAGCTGGCAATTGTCAAGCAGATGAGCCGACAGGAATCACGCAGCTCAGATGGCAATTGTCATGCAGATGAGCCGGCAGGAATCACGCAGCTCAGCAGGCCCTGATCACGTGACTCTGCAGGCACTGATCACGTGGCTGATCAAGTCCAGATCACGTGACTGAGCATGCACTGATCACGTGGCTATCATGCACTGATGACGTGACTGCGCATGCACTGATGACGTGGCTGATCAGGCACTGATCACATGGCTCATCATGCACTGATCACGTGTTTATCAGGCAATGATCAGTGACTGACAGGCGCTGATCAGGGGACTGTGCACGCACTGATCAGGTGGCTGATCAGGAACTGACCACCTGACTGCGCATGCAGTGATCACGTGGCTGGTCGTTCACTGATCACGTGTTTATCATACGGTGATAACGTGACTGAGAGGCGCTGATCACTTGAATGTGCCGTCATTGATCACGTGGCTGAGCAGGCACTGATATCGTGACTGAGCATGCACTGATCATGTGCCGGGAGACGGGGAGGCATTCCACTCTGGACAAAGGTCATGAGGAAGGAGGCTCGGCATACGCAAATGGGGGATCGAGCCTCAGGAGTCCACCCGGATGTTCTCGAGCATCTCCCCCAAAAAAACCAGAGTCTGCCTACAGTATTGCTTTGTGCTCTCACCTCTGATTTCACTGGGGGCTGTCCCCCACCACCATCTCGCTCTCTCTGTCAAAGAGTTAACTTACAGCTCCAATTCATAAAGTTCCTTGTCATTCTTCCCTTTAACTTCCAGCTGAGTCTCCATCTGGAGCGCGGAACCCACCACGCTTACTAATTATGCCTGGGCTGCTAAGACCCACTCGAGAAGGTGTCTAGGGTGAGGCACCTTTCGCTATTCGAGAGGGCGCCTGCGGCCTACGTAAGTGGTGCAAATTTCTTGTCTTGAAGTTTGATTGGTCTTCCGCGTAAACCAAGCTACTCAGTCTCTTTTCTCCACCGAATTTTCCTACTGAGCTCTCCTCATACTTTTATTCTTGACATCTCTGATTAGCATATAAATAGTCGCCTAGCCATCTCTCCTTCGAATACCCTGGATCAGTTGGGGCTGGTCCCCGGCAGGTGGCGACCGAACAGGGACCTCAGGAGGCAATACTCAAAGAGCTGAGCAGACACGAACCACGCAATCAGCAGGCAATAAGCATGGAGCTCAGCAGTGACGAATCATGCTGCTCAACTGGCAATAATCAAGCACGTGACCAGGCAGGAATCACGCAGCTCAGCTGGCAATTGTCAAGCAGATGAGCCGACAGGAATCACGCAGCTCAGATGGCAATTGTCATGCAGATGAGCCGGCAGGAATCACGCAGCTCAGCAGGCCCTGATCACGTGACTCTGCAGGCACTGATCACGTGGCTGATCAAGTCCAGATCACGTGACTGAGCATGCACTGATCACGTGGCTATCATGCACTGATGACGTGACTGCGCATGCACTGATGACGTGGCTGATCAGGCACTGATCACATGGCTCATCATGCACTGATCACGTGTTTATCAGGCAATGATCAGTGACTGACAGGCGCTGATCAGGGGACTGTGCACGCACTGATCAGGTGGCTGATCAGGAACTGACCACCTGACTGCGCATGCAGTGATCACGTGGCTGGTCGTTCACTGATCACGTGTTTATCATACGGTGATAACGTGACTGAGAGGCGCTGATCACTTGAATGTGCCGTCATTGATCACGTGGCTGAGCAGGCACTGATATCGTGACTGAGCATGCACTGATCATGTGCCGGGAGACGGGGAGGCATTCCACTCTGGACAAAGGTCATGAGGAAGGAGGCTCGGCATACGCAAATGGGGGATCGAGCCTCAGGAGTCCACCCGGATATTCTCGAGCATCTCCCCCCCAAAAAACCAGAGTCTGCCTACCGTATTGCTTTGTGCTCTCACCTCTGATTTCACTGGGGGCTGTCCCCCACCACCATCTCGCTCTCCCTGTCAAAGAGTTAACTTACAGCTCAATTCATAAAGTTCCTTGTCATTCTTCCCTTTAACTTCCAGCTGAGTCTCCATCTGGAGCGCGGAACCTACCACGCTTCCTAATTATGCCTGGGCTGCTAAGACCCACTCGGGAAGGTGTCTAGGGTGAGGCAACTTTCGCTATTCGAGAGGGCGCTTGCGGCCTACGTAAGTGGTGCAAATTTCTTGTCTTGAAGTTTGATTGGTCTTCCGCGTAAACCAAGCTACTCAGTCTCTTTTCTCCACCGAATTTTCCTACTGAGCTCTCCTCATACTTTTATTCCTGACATCTCTGATTAGCATATAAATAGTCGCCAAGCCATCTCTCCTTCGAATACCCTGGATCAGTTGGGGCTGGTCCCCGGCAGGTGGCGCCCGAACAGGGACCTCAGGAGGCAATACTCAAAGAGCTGAGCAGACACGAAGCACGCAATCAGCAGGCAATAAGCATGGAGCTCAGCAGTGACGAATCATGCTGCTCAACTGGCAATAATCAAGCACGTGACCAGGCAGGAATCACGCAGCTCAGCTGGCAATTGTCAAGCAGATGAGCCGACAGGAATCACGCAGCTCAGATGGCAATTGTCATGCAGATGAGCCGGCAGGAATCACGCAGCTCAGCAGGCCCTGATCACGTGACTCTGCAGGCACTGATCACGTGGCTGATCAAGTACAGATCACGTGACTGAGCATGCACTGATCACGTGGCTATCATGCACTGATGACGTGACTGCGCATGCACTGATGACGTGGCTGATCAGGCACTGATCACATGGCTCATCAGGCACTGATCACGTGTTTATCAGACAATGATCAGTGACTGACAGGCGCTGATCAGGGGACTGTGCACGCACTGATCAGGTGGCTGATCAGGAACTGACCACCTGACTGCGCATGCAGTGATCACGTGGCTGGTCGTTCACTGATCACGTGTTTATCATACGGTGATAACGTGACTGAGAGGCGCTGATCACTTGAATGTGCCGTCATTGATCACGTGGCTGAGCAGGCACTGATATCGTGACTGAGCATGCACTGATCATGTGCCGGGAGACGGGGAGGCATTCCACTCTGGACAAAGGTCATGAGGAAGGAGGCTCGGCATACGCAAATGGGGGATCGAGCCTCAGGAGTCCACCCGGATGTTCTCGAGCATCTCCCCCAAAAACCAGAGTCTGCCTACAGTATTGCTTTGTGCTCTCACCTCTGATTTCACTGGGGGCTGTCCCCCACCACCATCTCGCTCTCCCTGTCAAAGAGTTAACTTACAGCTCCAATTCATAAAGTTCCTTGTCATTCTTCCCTTTAACTTCCAGCTGAGTCTCCATCTGGAGCGCGGAACCTACCACGCTTACTAATTATGCCTGGGCTGCTAAGACCCACTCGGGAAGGTGTCTAGGGTGAGGCAACTTTCGCTATTCGAGAGGGCGCTTGCGGCCTACGTAAGTGGTGCAAATTTCTTGTCTTGAAGTTTGATTGGTCTTCCGCGTAAACCAAGCTACTCAGTCTCTTTTCTCCACCGAATTTTCCTACTGAGCTCTCCTCATACTTTTATTCCTGACATCTCTGATTAGCATATAAATAGTCGCCAAGCCATCTCTCCTTCGAATACCCTGGATCAGTTGGGGCTGGTCCCTGGCAGGTGGCGCCCGAACAGGGACCTCAGGAGGCAATACTCAAAGAGCTGAGCAGACACGAAGCACGCAATCAGCAGGCAATAAGCATGGAGCTCAGCAGTGACGAATCATGCTGCTCAACTGGCAATAATCAAGCACGTGACCAGGCAGGAATCACGCAGCTCAGCTGGCAATTGTCAAGCAGATGAGCCGACAGGAATCACGCAGCTCAGATGGCAATTGTCATGCAGATGAGCCGGCAGGAATCACGCAGCTCAGCAGGCCCTGATCACGTGACTCTGCAGGCACTGATCACGTGGCTGATCAAGTACAGATCACGTGACTGAGCATGCACTGATCACGTGGCTATCATGCACTGATGACGTGACTGCGAATGCACTGATGACGTGGCTGATCAGGCACTGATCACATGGCTCATCAGGCACTGATCACGTGTTTATCAGACAATGATCAGTGACTGACAGGCGCTGATCAGGGGACTGTGCACGCACTGATCAGGTGGCTGATCAGGAACTGACCACCTGACTGCGCATGCAGTGATCACGTGGCTGGTCTTTCACTGATCACGTGTTTATCATACGGTGATAACGTAACTGAGAGGCGCTGATCACTTGAATGTGCCGTCATTGATCACGTGGCTGAGCAGGCACTGATATCGTGACTGAGCATGCACTGATCATGTGCCGGGAGACGGGGAGGCATTCCACTCTGGACAAAGGTCATGAGGAAGGAGGCTCGGCATACGCAAATGGGGGATCGAGCCTCAGGAGTCCACCCGGATGTTCTCGAGCATCTCCCCCCCAAAAAAACCAGAGTCTGCCTACAGTATTGCTTTGTGCTCTCACCTCTGATTTCACTGGGGGCTGTCCCCCACCACCATCTCGCTCTCCCTGTCAAAGAGTTAACTTACAGCTCAATTCATAAAGTTCCTTGTCATTCTTCCCTTTAACTTCCAGCTGAGTCTCCATCTGGAGCGCGGAACCTACCACGCTTACTAATTATGCCAGGGCTGCTAAGACCCACTCGGGAAGGTGTCTAGGGTGAGGCAACTTTCGCTATTCGAGAGGGCGCTTGCGGCCTACGTAAGTGGTGCAAATTTCTTGTCTTGAAGTTTGATTGGTCTTCCGCGTAAACCAAGCTACTCAGTCTCTTTTCTCCACCGAATTTTCCTACTGAGCTCTCCTCATACTTTTATTCCTGACATCTCTGATTAGCATATAAATAGTCGCCAAGCCATCTCTCCTTCGAATACCCTGGATCAGTTGGGGCTGGTCCCCGGCAGGTGGCGACCGAACAGGGACCTCAGGAGGCAATACTCAAAGAGCTGAGCAGACACGAAGCACGCAATCAGCAGGCAATAAGCATGGAGCTCAGCAGTGACGAATCATGCTGCTCAACTGGCAATAATCAAGCACGTGACCAGGCAGGAATCACGCAGCTCAGCTGGCAATTGTCAAGCAGATGAGCCGACAGGAATCACGCAGCTCAGCTGGCAATTGTCATGCAGATGAGCCGGCAGGAATCACGCAGCTCAGCAGGCCCTGATCACGTGACTCTGCAGGCACTGATCACGTGGCTGATCAAGTACAGATCACGTGACTGAGCATGCACTGATCACGTGGCTATCATGCACTGATGACGTGACTGCGCATGCACTGATGACGTGGCTGATCAGGCACTGATCACATGGCTCATCAGGCACTGATCACGTGTTTATCAGACAATGATCAGTGACTGACAGGCGCTGATCAGGGGACTGTGCACGCACTGATCAGGTGGCTGATCAGGAACTGACCACCTGACTGCGCATGCAGTGATCACGTGGCTGGTCGTTCACTGATCACGTGTTTATCATACGGTGATAACGTGACTGAGAGGCGCTGATCACTTGAATGTGCCGTCATTGATCACGTGGCTGAGCAGGCACTGATATCGTGACTGAGCATGCACTGATCATGTGCCGGGAGACGGGGAGGCATTCCACTCTGGACAAAGGTCATGAGGAAGGAGGCTCGGCATACGCAAATGGGGGATCGAGCCTCAGGAGTCCACCCGGATGTTCTCGAGCATCTCCCCCCAAAAAACCAGAGTCTGCCTACAGTATTGCTTTGTGCTCTCACCTCTGATTTCACTGGGGGCTGTCCCCCACCACCATCTCGCTCTCCCTGTCAAAGAGTTAACTTACAGCTCAATTCATAAAGTTCCTTGTCATTCTTCCCTTTAACTTCCAGCTGAGTCTCCATCTGGAGCGCGGAACCCACCACGCTTACTAATTATGCCTGGGCTGCTAAGACCCACTCGGGAAGGTGTCTAGGGTGAGGCAACTTTCGCTATTCGAGAGGGCGCTTGCGGCCTACGTAAGTGGTGCAAATTTCTTGTCTTGAAGTTTGATTGGTCTTCCGCGTAAACCAAGCTACTCAGTCTCTTTTCTCCACCGAATTTTCCTACTGAGCTCTCCTCATACTTTTATTCCTGACATCTCTGATTAGCATATAAATAGTCGCCAAGCCATCTCTCCTTCGAATACCCTGGATCAGTTGGGGCTGGTCCCCGGCAGGTGGCGCCCGAACAGGGACCTCAGGAGGCAATACTCAAAGAGCTGAGCAGACACGAAGCACGCAATCAGCAGGCAATAAGCATGGAGCTCAGCAGTGACGAATCATGCTGCTCAACTGGCAATAATCAAGCACGTGACCAGGCAGGAATCACGCAGCTCAGCTGGCAATTGTCAAGCAGATGAGCCGACAGGAATCACGCAGCTCAGATGGCAATTGTCATGCAGATGAGCCGGCAGGAATCACGCAGCTCAGCAGGCCCTGATCACGTGACTCTGCAGGCACTGATCACGTGGCTGATCAAGTACAGATCACGTGACTGAGCATGCACTGATCACGTGGCTATCATGCACTGATGACGTGACTGCGCATGCACTGATGACGTGGCTGATCAGGCACTGATCACATGGCTCATCAGGCACTGATCACGTGTTTATCAGACAATGATCAGTGACTGACAGGCGCTGATCAGGGGACTGTGCACGCACTGATCAGGTGGCTGATCAGGAACTGACCACCTGACTGCGCATGCAGTGATCACGTGGCTGGTCGTTCACTGATCACGTGTTTATCATACGGTGATAACGTGACTGAGAGGCGCTGATCACTTGAATGTGCCGTCATTGATCACGTGGCTGAGCAGGCACTGATATCGTGACTGAGCATGCACTGATCATGTGCCGGGAGACGGGGAGGCATTCCACTCTGGACAAAGGTCATGAGGAAGGAGGCTCGGCATACGCAAATGGGGGATCGAGCCTCAGGAGTCCACCCGGATGTTCTCGAGCATCTCCCCCCCAAAAAACCAGAGTCTGCCTACAGTATTGCTTTGTGCTCTCACCTCTGATTTCACTGGGGGCTGTCCCCCACCACCATCTCGCTCTCCCTGTCAAAGAGTTAACTTACAGCTCCAATTCATAAAGTTCCTTGTCATTCTTCCCTTTAACTTCCAGCTGAGTCTCCATCTGGAGCGCGGAACCCACCACGCTTACTAATTATGCCTGGGCTGCTAAGACCCACTCGAGAAGGTGTCTAGGGTGAGGCAACTTTCGCTATTCGAGAGGGCGCTTGCGGCCTACGTAAGTGGTGCAAATTTCTTGTCTTGAAGTTTGATTGGTCTTCCGCGTAAACCAAGCTACTCAGTCTCTTTTCTCCACCGAATTTTCCTACTGAGCTCTCCTCATACTTTTATTCCTGACATCTCTGATTAGCATATAAATAGTCGCCTAGCCATCTCTCCTTCGAATACCCTGGATCAGTTGGGGCTGGTCCCCGGCAGGTGGCGACCGAACAGGGACCTCAGGAGGCAATACTCAAAGAGCTGAGCAGACACGAAGCACGCAATCAGCAGGCAATAAGCATGGAGCTCAGCAGTGACGAATCATGCTGCTCAACTGGCAATAATCAAGCACGTGACCAGGCAGGAATCACGCAGCTCAGCTGGCAATTGTCAAGCAGATGAGCCGACAGGAATCACGCAGCTCAGATGGCAATTGTCATGCAGATGAGCCGGCAGGAATCACGCAGCTCAGCAGGCCCTGATCACGTGACTCTGCAGGCACTGATCACGTGGCTGATCAAGTACAGATCACGTGACTGAGCATGCACTGATCACGTGGCTATCATGCACTGATGACGTGACTGCGCATGCACTGATGACGTGGCTGATCAGGCACTGATCACATGGCTCATCAGGCACTGATCACGTGTTTATCAGGCAATGATCAGTGACTGACAGGCGCTGATCAGGGGACTGTGCACGCACTGATCAGGTGGCTGATCAGGAACTGACCACCTGACTGCGCATGCAGTGATCACGTGGCTGGTCGTTCACTGATCACGTGTTTATCATACGGTGATAACGTGACTGAGAGGCGCTGATCACTTGAATGTGCCGTCATTGATCTCGTGGCTGAGCAGGCACTGATATCGTGACTGAGCATGCACTGATCATGTGCCGGGAGACGGGGAGGCATTCCACTCTGGACAAAGGTCATGAGGAAGGAGGCTCGGCATACGCAAATGCGGGATCGAGCCTCAGGAGTCCACCCGGATGTTCTCGAGCATCTCCCCCCAAAACCAGAGTCTGCCTACTGTATTGCTTTGTGCTCTCACCTCTGATTTCACTGGGGGCTGTCCCCCACCACCATCTCGCTCTCCCTGTCAAAGAGTTAACTTACAGCTCAATTCATAAAGTTCCTTGTCATTCTTCCCTTTAACTTCCAGCTGAGTCTCCATCTGGAGCGCGGAACCCACCACGCTTACTAATTATGCCTGGGCTGCTAAGACCCACTCGGGAAGGTGTCTAGGGTGAGGCAACTTTCGCTATTCGAGAGGGCGCTTGCGGCCTACGTAAGTGGTGCAAATTTCTTGTCTTGAAGTTTGATTGGTCTTCCGCGTAAACCAAGCTACTCAGTCTCTTTTCTCCACCGAATTTTCCTACTGAGCTCTCCTCATACTTTTATTCCTGACATCTCTGATTAGCATATAAATAGTCGCCAAGCCATCTCTCCTTCGAATACCCTGGATCAGTTGGGGCTGGTCCCCGGCAGGTGGCGACCGAACAGGGACCTCAGGAGGCAATACTCAAAGAGCTGAGCAGACACGAAGCACGCAATCAGCAGGCAATAAGCATGGAGCTCAGCAGTGACGAATCATGCTGCTCAACTGGCAATAATCAAGCACGTGACCAGGCAGGAATCACGCAGCTCAGCTGGCAATTGTCAAGCAGATGAGCCGACAGGAATCACGCAGCTCAGCTGGCAATTGTCATGCAGATGAGCCGGCAGGAATCACGCAGCTCAGCAGGCCCTGATCACGTGACTCTGCAGGCACTGATCACGTGGCTGATCAAGTACAGATCACGTGACTGAGCATGCACTGATCACGTGGCTATCATGCACTGATGACGTGACTGCGCATGCACTGATGACGTGGCTGATCAGGCACTGATCACATGGCTCATCAGGCACTGATCACGTGTTTATCAGGCAATGATCAGTGACTGACAGGCGCTGATCAGGGGACTGTGCACGCACTGATCAGGTGGCTGATCAGGAACTGACCACCTGACTGCGCATGCAGTGATCACGTGGCTGGTCGTTCACTGATCACGTGTTTATCATACGGTGATAACGTGACTGAGAGGCGCTGATCACTTGAATGTGCCGTCATTGATCACGTGGCTGAGCAGGCACTGATATCGTGACTGAGCATGCACTGATCATGTGCCGGGAGACGGGGAGGCATTCCACTCTGGACAAAGGTCATGAGGAAGGAGGCTCGGCATACGCAAATGGGGGATCGAGCCTCAGGAGTCCACCCGGATGTTCTCGAGCATCTCCCCCCAAAAAACCAGAGTCTGCCTACTGTATTGCTTTGTGCTCTCACCTCTGATTTCACTGGGGGCTGTCCCCCACCACCATCTCGCTCTCCCTGTCAAAGAGTTAACTTACAGCTCAATTCATAAAGTTCCTTGTCATTCTTCCCTTTAACTTCCAGCTGAGTCTCCATCTGGAGCGCGGAACCCACCACGCTTACTAATTATGCCTGGGCTGCTAAGACCCACTCGGGAAGGTGTCTAGGGTGAGGCAACTTTCGCTATTCGAGAGGGCGCCTGCGGCCTACGTAAGTGGTGCAAATTTCTTGTCTTGAAGTTTGATTGGTCTTCCGCGTAAACCAAGCTACTCAGTCTCTTTTCTCCACCGAATTTTCCTACTGAGCTCTCCTCATACTTTTATTCCTGACATCTCTGATTAGCATATAAATAGTCGCCAAGCCATCTCTCCTTCGAATACCCTGGATCAGTTGGGGCTGGTCCCCGGCAGGTGGCGACCGAACAGGGACCTCAGGAGGCAATACTCAAAGAGCTGAGCAGACACGAAGCACGCAATCAGCAGGCAATAAGCATGGAGCTCAGCAGTGACGAATCATGCTGCTCAACTGGCAATAATCAAGCACGTGACCAGGCAGGAATCACGCAGCTCAGCTGGCAATTGTCAAGCAGATGAGCCGACAGGAATCACGCAGCTCAGCTGGCAATTGTCATGCAGATGAGCCGGCAGGAATCACGCAGCTCAGCAGGCCCTGATCACGTGACTCTGCAGGCACTGATCACGTGGCTGATCAAGTCTAGATCACGTGACTGAGCATGCACTGATCACGTGGCTATCATGCACTGATGACGTGACTGCGCATGCACTGATGACGTGGCTGATCAGGCACTGATCACATGGCTCATCAGGCACTGATCACGTGTTTATCAGACAGTGATCAGTGACTGACAGGCGCTGATCAGGGGACTGTGCACGCACTGATCAGGTGGCTGATCAGGAACTGACCACCTGACCGCGCATGCAGTGATCACGTGGCTGGTCGTTCACTGATCACGTGTTTATCATACGGTGATAACGTGACTGAGAGGCGCTGATCACTTGAATGTGCCGTCATTGATCACGTGGCTGAGCAGGCACTGATATCGTGAC
This sequence comes from Bos javanicus, assembly GCF_032452875.1. Lineage (NCBI taxonomy): Eukaryota > Metazoa > Chordata > Mammalia > Artiodactyla > Bovidae > Bos > Bos javanicus. Next base: position 4,140 of record NW_026893735.1, on the reverse strand, counting down.
TGAGCATGCACTGATCATGTGCCGGGAGACGGGGAGGCATTCCACTCTGGACAAAGGTCATGAGGAAGGAGGCTCGGCATACGCAAATGGGGGATCGAGCCTCAGGAGTCCACCCGGATGTTCTCGAGCATCTCCCCCCCAAAAAACCGGAGTCTGCCTACAGTATTGCTTTGTGCTCTCACCTCTGATTTCACTGGGGGCTGTCCCCCACCACCATCTCGCTCTCTCTGTCAAAGAGTTAACTTACAGCTCCAATTCATAAAGTTCCTTGTCATTCTTCCCTTTAACTTCCAGCTGAGTCTCCATCTGGAGCGCGGAACCCACCACGCTTACTAATTATGCCAGGGCTGCTAAGACCCACTCGAGAAGGTGTCTAGGGTGAGGCACCTTTCGCTATTCGAGAGGGCGCCTGCGGCCTACGTAAGTGGTGCAAATTTCTTGTCTTGAAGTTTGATTGGTCTTCCGCGTAAACCAAGCTACTCAGTCTCTTTTCTCCACCGAATTTTCCTACTGAGCTCTCCTCATACTTTTATTCTTGACATCTCTGATTAGCATATAAATAGTCGCCAAGGCCATCTCTCCTTCGAATACCCTGGATCAGTTGGGGCTGGTCCCCGGCAGGTGGCGACCGAACAGGGACCTCAGGAGGCGATCCTCAAAGAGCTGAGCAGACACGAACCACGCAATCAGCAGGCAATAAGCATGGAGCTCAGCAGTGACGAATCATGCTGCTCAACTGGCAATAATCAAGCACGTGACCAGGCAGGAATCACGCAGCTCAGCTGGCAATTGTCAAGCAGATGAGCCGACAGGAATCACGCAGCTCAGATGGCAATTGTCATGCAGATGAGCCGGCAGGAATCACGCAGCTCAGCAGGCCCTGATCACGTGACTCTGCAGGCACTGATCACGTGGCTGATCAAGTACAGATCACGTGACTGAGCATGCACTGATCACGTGGCTATCATGCACTGATGACGTGACTGCGCATGCACTGATGACGTGGCTGATCGGGCACTGATCACATGGCTCATCATGCACTGATCACGTGTTTATCAGGCAGTGATCAGTGACTGACAGGCGCTGATCAGGGGACTGTGCACGCACTGATCAGGTGGCTGATCAGGAACTGACCACCTGACCGCGCATGCAGTGATCACGTGGCTGGTCGTTCACTGATCACGTGTTTATCATACGGTGATAACGTGACTGAGAGGCGCTGATCACTTGAATGTGCCGTCATTGATCACGTGGCTGAGCAGGCACTGATATCGTGACTGAGCATGCACTGATCATGTGCCGGGAGACGGGGAGGCATTCCACTCTGGACAAAGGTCATGAGGAAGGAGGCTCGGCATACGCAAATGCGGGATCGAGCCTCAGGAGTCCACCCGGATATTCTCGAGCATCTCCCCCCCAAAAAAACCAGAGTCTGCCTACTGTATTGCTTTGTGCTCTCACCTCTGATTTCACTGGGGGCTGTCCCCCACCACCATCTCGCTCTCCCTGTCAAAGAGTTAACTTACAGCTCAATTCATAAAGTTCCTTGTCATTCTTCCCTTTAACTTCCAGCTGAGTCTCCATCTGGAGCGCGGAACCCACCACGCTTACTAATTATGCCAGGGCTGCTAAGACCCACTCGAGAAGGTGTCTAGGGTGAGGCAACTTTCGCTATTCGAGAGGGCGCTTGCGGCCTACGTAAGTGGTGCAAATTTCTTGTCTTGAAGTTTGATTGGTCTTCCGCGTAAACCAAGCTACTCAGTCTCTTTTCTCCACCGAATTTTCCTACTGAGCTCTCCTCATACTTTTATTCCTGACATCTCTGATTAGCATATAAATAGTCGCCAAGGCCATCTCTCCTTCGAATACCCTGGATCAGTTGGGGCTGGTCCCCGGCAGGTGGCGACCGAACAGGGACCTCAGGAGGCAATACTCAAAGAGCTGAGCAGACACGAACCACGCAATCAGCAGGCAATAAGCATGGAGCTCAGCAGTGACGAATCATGCTGCTCAACTGGCAATAATCAAGCACGTGACCAGGCAGGAATCACGCAGCTCAGCTGGCAATTGTCAAGCAGATGAGCCGACAGGAATCACGCAGCTCAGATGGCAATTGTCATGCAGATGAGCCGGCAGGAATCACGCAGCTCAGCAGGCCCTGATCACGTGACTCTGCAGGCACTGATCACGTGGCTGATCAAGTCCAGATCACGTGACTGAGCATGCACTGATCACGTGGCTATCATGCACTGATGACGTGACTGCGCATGCACTGATGACGTGGCTGATCAGGCACTGATCACATGGCTCATCATGCACTGATCACGTGTTTATCAGGCACTGATCAGTGACTGACAGGCGCTGATCAGGGGACTGTGCACGCACTGATCAGGTGGCTGATCAGGAACTGACCACCTGACCGCGCATGCAGTGATCACGTGGCTGGTCGTTCACTGATCACGTGTTTATCATACGGTGATAACGTGACTGAGAGGCGCTGATCACTTGAATGTGCCGTCATTGATCACGTGGCTGAGCAGGCACTGATATCGTGACTGAGCATGCACTGATCATGTGCCGGGAGACGGGGAGGCATTCCACTCTGGACAAAGGTCATGAGGAAGGAGGCTCGGCATACGCAAATGCGGGATCGAGCCTCAGGAGTCCACCCGGATATTCTCGAGCATCTCCCCCAAAAAACCAGAGTCTGCCTACTGTATTGCTTTGTGCTCTCACCTCTGATTTCACTGGGGGCTGTCCCCCACCACCATCTCGCTCTCTCTGTCAAAGAGTTAACTTACAGCTCCAATTCATAAAGTTCCTTGTCATTCTTCCCTTTAACTTCCAGCTGAGTCTCCATCTGGAGCGCGGAACCCACCACGCTTACTAATTATGCCTGGGCTGCTAAGACCCACTCGAGAAGGTGTCTAGGGTGAGGCACCTTTCGCTATTCGAGAGGGCGCCTGCGGCCTACGTAAGTGGTGCAAACTTCTTGTCTTGAAGTTTGATTGGTCTTCCGCGTAAACCAAGCTACTCAGTCTCTTTTCTCCACCGAATTTTCCTACTGAGCTCTCCTCATACTTTTATTCTTGACATCTCTGATTAGCATATAAAGAGTCGCCAAGGCCATCTCTCCTTCGAATACCCTGGATCAGTTGGGGCTGGTCCCCGGCAGGTGGCGACCGAACAGGGACCTCAGGAGGCGATACTCAAAGAGCTGAGCAGACACGAACCACGCAATCAGCAGGCAATAAGCATGGAGCTCAGCAGTGACGAATCATGCTGCTCAACTGGCAATAATCAAGCACGTGACCAGGCAGGAATCACGCAGCTCAGCTGGCAATTGTCAAGCAGATGAGCCGACAGGAATCACGCAGCTCAGATGGCAATTGTCATGCAGATGAGCCGGCAGGAATCACGCAGCTCAGCAGGCCCTGATCACGTGACTCTGCAGGCACTGATCACGTGGCTGATCAAGTCCAGATCACGTGACTGAGCATGCACTGATCACGTGGCTATCATGCACTGATGACGTGACTGCGCATGCACTGATGACGTGGCTGATCAGGCACTGATCACATGGCTCATCAGGCACTGATCACGTGTTTATCAGGCAATGATCAGTGACTGACAGGCGCTGATCAGGGGACTGTGCACGCACTGATCAGGTGGCTGATCAGGAACTGACCACCTGACTGCGCATGCAGTGATCACGTGGCTGGTCGTTCACTGATCACGTGTTTATCATACGGTGATAACGTGACTGAGAGGCGCTGATCACTTGAATGTGCCGTCATTGATCACGTGGCTGAGCAGGCACTGATATCGTGACTGAGCATGCACTGATCATGTGCCGGGAGACGGGGAGGCATTCCACTCTGGACAAAGGTCATGAGGAAGGAGGCTCGGCATACGCAAATGGGGGATCGAGCCTCAGGAGTCCACCCGGATGTTCTCGAGCATCTCCCCCCAAAAAAACCAGAGTCTGCCTACAGTATTGCTTTGTGCTCTCACCTCTGATTTCACTGGGGGCTGTCCCCCACCACCATCTCGCTCTCTCTGTCAAAGAGTTAACTTACAGCTCAATTCATAAAGTTCCTTGTCATTCTTCCCTTTAACTTCCAGCTGAGTCTCCATCTG